>NW_005842568.1:254742-262707 GCF_000455745.1 Alligator sinensis | reverse complement strand
CGCGCAGGGCCGGGTTTTCCCACCCCCGCCCAGGTGACCAGAGCATCGCCTCCCAGGCGCCAGGCTTTTGTCTGCAGACCAGGTGGGAGATCCCCGCTGTGAGGGATTCAACAGCAGCCTCTCAGGCTGGCTGAGACAGATCTCTGGAGAGGGGCACCAACGGGGCATTTCTGCCACAGGGCCCCCCTCCCACTGTGATAGGACTATTAAAAAAAGCATGTGATCAGGAGAGAATTGACCCCAAAGATAACTAAGGCCACATGAATTAATGTTGGGTTGCGTGGGAACTATTAAAAAGGAATTGGTTTGAATCCATGGAAGCCTCCTGTCAGTGTACCCCATGACAGGGGAAGGGGCTTTGCTGATCTACGAGTCAAGATTCCTCAGCCCCACTAAAGGGCTTTGTCATGTCTAACAGTAAAACCAGATGTAAGTTCCAGGCAGCCCGGATAGGTCTACCGCCAGAGGTCCAAGGGGCCTGCTCCTGAGATCAAAGCAGCATCTAGTAACATCAGAGAGTGAGTGGTAAGGGTGGGGTGTAGGGGAGGAGAACCTGTTTGGGTAGCTTCTCATATTTTGCTTTAAAGCTGTACCTGTTTATAGAGTGGTGAATTATAGCATTGTTTAAAGTTTTCTTTATATTCAGTGTAAAGTTCTGTATAGCTTTATTATTATCTGAACTTTTCATTTTGCTGGTGTTTGCAATATCAGCTGGCCTTATTTCTTGCAAGCAGCTTATGGCCTTGAGTTTGCTCACATGATCTTTCTTTCTTTTTTCTATCACTGTGAGAAGTTTTTCTAACACAACACAGTAATAGTTTTGTTACTAGCTCAAATTAACTGAACTTGGCACTAACCAGCTGAATCAGAGGGATAAAATGATTGGATATATTAATGAAAGGTGATTGTAACAGAGTCCCGGCTGCAACTCTGTTACTAGGAGGGTGTCGACAGCTGAAGAGAATTAGCACCCGTCGGGGAAGAGGTGCGCCATGCCCTCTGGAGCCAATGAGGCTCAGGAAGGAAGGATAAGAAGGGGAGAAGACCAGCGAGAAGTTGCCTTCGGGCACCAACAGATTGAGAGACGCTGGCAAGGAGTTCTGCGGTGAGGGATCCAGAGGAGGACCCAGAAGCAAGGGCTCACTCTCCCAAATGGTGACGGGATTCTGGGACTGATCACCCCCTCCCCACTACGTATTTGAAACCCTCAGCATCTGTGGTGAGTCGCAGGGAACAGCACAGCAGTGCAGATAAAAGCCGCGGCTCCCTGCCAAGATGCAGCGGGGCTACCCAGGAGGAGAAAGGGGGCGGGGGACACCTGACCCAGCCCTGAAGAGACGGGGCCCTGGCACCCTCACCTGAAGAAGAGGAGGTTGGGAGGCAAAAGACTGAGAAAGAGCCGCGATCTTCAAGCTGGCACGAGGTGCGGCAAGAGAATCCTGGTGCGGACAGTAATCAGCTGCTAATGAGGCAATTAGCAGCGGATAACTGGGACGTTGTGTGGTACTTACTGACCAAGTAAATTGACGGGGATCAGCCTGAATACACAGGGGGTCTCTGCGGAGGGTCAAACAGGCTGCCCCCTCCTCCGGGTGTTCCTGAAAAGAGTAGTACAAAGACAGAGAATAATAAAGCACCGCTACTTTATCCCAGTCAAGCATGGTCCTTCCCACGGGTACCTGCGCGGTTAACACCTCCTTCCTCCCCATTTTATTTAAGATCAAAAGTCGTGGCAGGTGAGAATCTAGGGGTTTAGGGGGTACCCGGCGCAGACACGCTGACAGTGATAAAGGAGACCAATGGACAATGCTTAAAGTAAGACACCGGAAAAAGGCCAAATTAAGAGGTGTGCTCGTAATGGGTATGTTGAACAAAAGAATATGCTGACAGGATAAAATATGAACAATATGCTAACTGCAGATAGACCAATCCAAAAGCAAGGAGTCATCAAAGGAGTCAAGTTAAAGAAAAGCATAAAAGGGGCGAAGTTAAGTGTCGTCGTCGTCATCATCATCATCATTTACATCATGAATCCAGCTTTCAACACCTGTCTGGATCATCCCAGCCAACGACGCACCCTTTGCTTCAGGAACTGAGTGGCCGTCTTTTCTGTGAGGCAAAGTAACATCTGGGATTTCATAGATTCATAGATGTTAGGGTCGGAAGGGACCTCAATAGATCATCGAGTCCGACCCCCAATTGTGTGAGATCATTGTACTAAGTGTTTTTTCTCTCTCTGAATATAGAAACTGCTGAGATAATACTTGTTGTATTAACACAGACTTTGATTTTAGGACACTGAGTTGTCTGTGTTCGTATTTCACATTCCATTTAGGGCTTAATTGTGCTTTAATGATCCCTAAGCACTATCTGCTGATCAGTGGTGCGAACAGAGCCCCATGAAGAAATTCCTCTGCTAGGCCTTGAGGTATCACCCAGTGTGAACCAGCTCCCCAACAGAAGTTAAGTCAAAGTCATGGCAGGTGAGAGAATGACATCAGAGTACAGCTCTGGGGGACAGGATAGCTTTTCCATATCCTAGTGTCATTTTGCAGGGGAGAGGCCAGGTTGGAGGGGGCCAAGGCCATATAGCACCTTCCTCTGACAAGGTTCAACAGGGAGATACCTCTATAGTTGTCACAGTCATTTCTATCCCCTTTGTTTTTTGTATAATTGTACAAACCAAGCAGCTTTGAAATCCTGTAGTATGGTTCTCTCTTTCCAATGGAGCAGTATAACTTCATGAAGCTTTCAAATTCATTGTTGGCACATTTATTGATTTCAGTAGACAAACAGTTGTTGCCAGACACCTTGTTTCCAGGAATCGATTTAACGGCTTTCTGCAAATCTTCTAATGTAGGCTGGTTGTCTAAATCCATCATAACTTTGAACTGTGGTAAACCTTTGAGCTCTTTGTGTTTGATTTCAGTCTCACTGGAGTATAGAATTCCATAGTGTTCAATCCAATACTCAAGGTTTTTTTGTTTATCAGTAATGACATTTCTATTTAAATCTTTCAACAGAGCTGTTTTCTTCTTGATTGGACCAATTGCTTGTTTGATGACTTCAGACATTCCACAGCTATCACCTGTGTCAGCTGCTTTCTGAATGTCATCACAGAGTTTCAGCCAAAAATCTTGGGCATACCTCTTAGCCTCCTTTTCCATTTCTCTTTGTAGCTTTTTCAGATTTTCCAGTGTTAGGAGATTTCTTATAGTTAGTTAGCGTTGTCCTTTTGTTCTCAACCACTGGTAGAAGGGTTTCAGAGTGCTCTTCAAACCAGTCTGCATTTTTCTTGCACTTTTTGCCAAGCACTGTTTTAGCACCATCGCACATGTTAATTTTTAAGCTTCGCCACGCTGCTGTGGCTGAATTGTTAGGTAAACTTGCTTTCACAATTTCTTCATTGAATAGTCTGCATTTCTCTATTTCTTCAGTTTGGCTGATGCCTATCTGAGCGCAACTGGTAGTTTTGCTACGGAGAATAATTTTTTATAGTGATTCTGACTTTGCAACAGACTAAGGCAGTGGTCAGTGTCGCAGTCAGCACTGTGATAAGACGTATGCAGGATTTCTTTCAGGTGGTTACACCTGGTCAGTACTAGATGTAATTGGTGCCAGTGCCCTGACCTTGGGTATTCCCACAATGTCTTTCTTATGATTTTCCCAGCAAAACAGGTGTAGTCAATGCAAAGGTTTTGACTTCTATGAAGTTCTAACACTTGCTGGCCATTTTCACTCATATTACCAATTCTGCATTTGCCCAGAATACCAGGCCAGTTCTTAAAACTCCCTCCAACTCTTGCACTGAAGTTGCCAATTGTTATAATGTTCTCATTTCTGTGCATTTTCTCAATTTCTTCTTAGAGTTGTTGGTAGAAAATATTCTTGTCTTTGTTGTTAGCTTGAAGAGTAGGCGCATAGAGATGAAGCCATTCTGTGTTTGCACTCTGAGCGTCATGAGTCTATTAGATACAGCAGTGGGGCTTTCACAGAAAGATAGTAAGCTATTTCTAATGGCAAAACCTATTCCCTGCTCTCTCCTTTCTCCTGCTGGTTTCCCACGCCAGAATATGGTGTAATAATTTTCTTGGCTAGAACTGTAACTATAGCTCTTACTGAAACTGAAAGGTTTATGAGAGGTGTATCACTAGAGACTGGCATAGTCCCTTTACAGCGTATATTTACAGCTGCCTGACAGACTTCCGCCAGCACTCCTGCATTGGTTTAACATTAATTATGCTTGCAGAAGTCCCTAGTCATGGCATAATTATATAGGCCAAATTGTGCTTTTAATGGTATCGTTTGTGCATGAGGGAGATGTCTTTATTTTACCAGTGCAAAATGCTCTGCTTATACTTTACCAGTGCAGTATCCTGATAGTCCTTTACCAATTTAATGCTCCTACTTGGTCTACAATACAAAGTTTTACCCACGTAGCTCTGTTGTCTGGAAGTAGAAACAAATCAGACTGCTTAGCTGACACAGCGACGTCAGCAAAACCTCTGGTGTAGGAGCAACTTTGCTGACAGAAGAGTGCTTTCAGTGGCTGAACCAATGTCTTTCAGGGAGGTGGCGTATTTATGCTGGCAGAAACATTCTTTGTTCTTCCCTGTGCTGCATTCTGTGTAGGGTCTCTGATAACATAACTGTGCTGGTAGCGGCTTTGCAAGGGAGACAACCCTCTAATGTAGACATAACCCAAGTCTGGGAAAATACCCTTGTATTTAGGCACCAGTGCTCCCAATACACAGAGGATGCCTCAGAGCCTGAGCAAGAACCGAGTTTAATACATGTGACAAGTGTTCTTTTCAGTGATAAATGATTTTCAGTATCTATTGGTGAGAGCTGGTTCTAAATTAATATTAAAGAACAAATATCAAGCTCAGCAGCATGGCTAATGGACTGGGCATTTGCAATATTCCGTCATGTGCCATCTAACAAAGAAATGAATGAGAAGTGAAAAAGCCAGCCAGACATAGGAGGAGTAAGACAAGAAGAGCAACTAGGCCAGGATGTAATATGGAAAAGGGGGCCAGATCCAGAGAGGTAAATCAGGCAAATAAATGGGAATTGAGCAGAATGTAGGCACATACATTGCAAAATGTGACAGAGAGTAACTGCTTCAGCAGCTGCAGAATTCATTAGGTGCCTAAATTTATTTAAGGCTGCCAAGATCCCCTCATGCCTAACCTTAGGCTCCCATTCTGTGACACGATGACTGGTTCTGTGGATGCGGGGAGACCAATGGATGTGGTGTACCTTGACTTCAGCAAGGCTTTTGATTCGGTCTCTCACAACATTTTCACAGGCAAGCTAAGGAAGTATGGGTTGAATGAATGGACTGTAAAGTGGATAGAAAACTGGCTGGAGCATTGGGCTCAGAGGGTTGTAATCAATGGCTGATGTCTAGATGGCAGCCGGTATCAAGTGGAGTGCACCAGGGGTCAGTCCTGGGGCCGGTTTTGTTCAATGTCTTCATCAGTGACCTGGACGATGGCACAGAGCACACCCTCAGCAACTTTGCAGATGACACCAACCTGGGCAGAGTAGGAGATACATTGGAGGGTAGGGCTAGGATTCAGAGTGAACTAGATAAATTGGAGAATTGGGCCAAAAGAAATCTTGTGAAGTCCAACAAGGACAAGTGCAAAGTCCTGCACTTAGGAGGGAACAATCCCATGTGCCAGTGCAGGCTGGGGCTGACTGGCTGGGCAACAGCTCTGCAGAAAAGGACCTGAGGGTGATGGGGGACAAGAAGCTGAACAGGAGCCAGCAGTGTGCCCTTCCTGCCAAGAAGGCTACCGGCATCCTGGGCTGCATTGGTAGGAGCGTTGTCAGCAGATCAAGGGAAGTGATTCTTCCCCTTTATTTGGCACTGATGAGGCTGCATCTGGAGTCCTGTGTCTGGTTCTGGACCCTCTGCTACAGAAATGATGTGAACACATTGGAGGGAGTCCAGCGGAGGGCAACAAAAATGGTTCAGGGGTTGGGGCACATGATTTGTGAGGAGAGACTCAGGGAACTGGGCTCTCTGAGTCTGGAGAAGAGAAGACTTAGGGGGATTGAATAGCAGCCTTCAACTCCCTGCAGGGGGTTTGAAAGAGGATGGAGCTGGGCTGTTCTTAGTGGGGGCAGATGACAGGACAAGGAGCAATGGACTCAAGTTGCAGCAAGGGAAGTTTAAGTTGCATATTAGGAAAACCTTTCTTAAGCAGAGGGTGGTGAAGCACTGGAACATGCTCCCCAGAGATTTCATAGATTTCTAGGGTCGGAAGGGACCTTGTAGATCATCGAGTCCAACCCCCTACTCTAGACAGAAAAGAGCACTGGGGTTAAATAACCCTAGCTAGGTGCTTGTCTAATCTCTTCTCCTCCAAGGTAGGGGAAAGCACCACCTCCCTTGAAAGCCCATTCCATATTTTGGCAGCCCTCACTGTAAAGAATTTCTTCCTGGTGTCCAATCTAAATCTACTCTCCTTTAGTTTGCGGCTATTATTTCTAGTAACCCCAAGGGGCGCCCGGGTAAACAGAGTATCCCCTATTCCCTGCTGACTCCTCTGATGAGCTTGTAGACAGCCACAAGATCACCTCTCAGCCTTCTCTTGCGGAGGCTGAAAAGATTCAGGTCCCTCCATCTGTCTTTGTAGGATCTTACCTGCAGGCCTTCAACCATACGAGTAGTCCTCCTCTGAACCCTCTCAAGGTTATCCACATCCCCCCTGAAGTGTGGTGCCCAGAACTGGACGCAGTACTTCAGCTGTGGCCTGACCAATTTCACAGAGGAGGGAAGGATCACCTCCCTAGACCTGCTCGTGATGCACCTACTAATGCAAGAGTTAGCTTTACTCATTACCTCGGCACATTGGCGACTCATCCTCATTTTTGCGTCAACCAAGACACTAAGATCCCTTTCCACTGCTGGGTACTCAGAGTGGTGCTTCCCAGTCTGTAGGTGTATCGGAGATTCTTTCTTCCCAGGTGTGGCATATTTGCACTTATCCTTGTTGAATTGCATCCTATTCTAATCCGCCCACTTCCCCAGTCTATCCAAATCCACCTGGATTTACTTCCTGCCCTCTGGTGTGTTTACTGTACCCCATAGTTTGGTGTCGTCTGCGAATTTGGACAGAGTGTTTTCAACCCCCTCATCCAAATCACTGATGAAGATATTGAACAACACTGGTCCAAAGACAGAGCCCTGGGGAACACCACTGCCCACATCTCTCCAGGGAGAACCCCCCCCATCCACCACCACTCTCTGAGTGTGTCTCGTAAGCCAGTTTTTCATCCAGCTTACTGTGAAAAAATCCACATCACAGCTACTCAGTTTGCTCCTGAGAACTGGGTGCAACACTTTGTCAAAAGCCTGGTGGTGGAATCTCCATCTTTGGAGGTTTTTAAGACCCAGATAGACAAAGCCCAAGCTGGGATGATATAGTTGGAGCTGGACTAGATGTGACATCCTGAGGTCTCTTCAACCCTCATTTTCTATGATTCTATGTGTAGAATACCCCCAATCCAAACAGCAAATGCCTAACTCCTGCATGAGTCCCGTTGCAATCCAGATTTTAAAAAAATGGAGCAGCATCTAAACTTTGCTAAGTACTTGCAAGGACCCAAGCCAATGTGCATGTTCTAGGCACAATTAATACACACCAACAACACTGAGTTCATTAGAAAGTCAAGAAGCCACGGTCCCTTTCATTCATGGGTGTCTGGTGCCCCTTGAGTCGGGGGGGGGACGACGGACACGTGCCTGATTTCACTCTCCGTAAAAGAGGCCGTGCTGTTTCCAGAACTCCGGTGCCCACTTCCGGAAGGGGCATGGCCGCTTTTGCTGGTGGCCCCGCTCCCTGTCTTGGGGGGGGTTGGTGCTCCTGCCTGTCCCCCTGCCTGCCGGCTAAACAGGGAGCGTGGCCTGACAGGGGGTGCACTGGTGCTCTCAGGAGGTGCATGTACACC
>NW_005842568.1:251378-254711 GCF_000455745.1 Alligator sinensis | reverse complement strand
ACACGTCGCCACTGCTTTCATTAAAAATTCTGGTGGAGGGGTGTCTGCATTTCAAACGAGTGAGTAACCTGAGGTATAGGCCCATCTCATTCTGAAAGGATTCAGACTCATACCTCCCACCCTTAAAGAGCAGCATAACCACCAGACTGGATGGGGTAGTCCGGATGAAGGTACCGTCCACTCCTCCAGCTAAGAATCCAAGGGACAGAAGTCACCAAGCAAGAGGGAACATTGTAGTGGTTTGAGTATTCAGTGGTTTGGGTATTCAGTTGGGTGGGAGAAGACCTGAGCCCTGGGCCCTGCTCCAGGGAGTATTCATGTATTTTATATTCCACACTCATTGGCTATCAGAAGTCACAAATAGCTCTGGAGACTGGAACCAAGGTATCCCCACTGAGATATCTAAGCACTAGTCTATCAAGTCAGACTCCATATTGCTTTCTCTCCTTATGACCCCCTGAATCATAAAATCATAGAAAATGAGGGTTGAAGGGATCTCAGGAGGTCATATCTAGTTCCTGCTTAAAGCAGGACCAGCCCCAGCTACATCATCCCAGCCAAGGCTTTGTCTAGCTGGGTCTTAAAAACCTCCAAGGATGGGGATATCACACCATCTCTGAGGATCCTGTTCCATGTTTTACTATCCTCCTAGTAAGAAAATTCTTCCTAATATCTAGCCTAAACTTCCCTTTCTGCAAGTTGAGCCCATTGCAACTTGTCCTGTCGTCTGCCCCCACTGAGAACAGTCCAGCTCCATCCTCTTTGCAGCCCCCCTGCAGGGAGGTGAAGGCTGCTATTCAATCCTCCTCAGTCTCCTCTTCTCCAGACTAAATCAGCCCAGTTCCCTCAGCCTCTCCGCACCAGTCCTGTCCCCCAGCCTCACAACCATTTTCATTGCCCTCCACTGGACTCTCTCCAATGTATCCACATCCTTTCTGCAGTGGAGGGCCCACAACTGGACATGGGACTCCAGATGTGGCCTCACCTGTGCTGAAGAGAGAAGAATCACTTCCCTTGACCTGCTGGCAATGTTCCTAGCAATGCAGCCCAGGATGCCAGTAGCCTTCTTGGCAACAAGGGCACACTGCCGGCTCCTGTTCAGCTTCTTGTCCACTGTCACCCCCAGGTGCTTTTCTGCAGAACTGCTGCCCAGCCCGTCACCCCCAGCCTGCACCGGTGCATGGGATTGTTCCTTCCTCAGTGCAGGACTTTGCACTTCTCCTTGTTGAACCTCATGAAATTTCTTTTGGCCCGATCCTCCAATTTTTTGAAGTCTCTCTGAATCCTAGCCCTACCTTCCAGTATATCTATGACACTCCCAGCTTGGTGTCATCTGCAAAGTTGCTGAGGGTGCACTCTGTGCCATCATCCAAGTCATCGATGAAGACGCTGAACAAAACTGACCCCAGAACCAACCCCTGGTGCACTCCACTTGATACCAGTTGCCGACTAGACATTGAGCCATCGATTACTACCCTCTGAGCCCGATGCTTCAGCCAGTTTTCCATCCATCTTACAGTCCATTCATTCAACCCATACTTCCTTAGTCTGCCTGCAAGTATGTTGTGAGAGTCCATATCAAAAGCCTTGCTAAAATCAAGGTACACCACATCCACCGGTCTCCCCACACCCACAGAGCCAGTCACCTTGTCATAGAAGACAGTCAGGTTGGTCAGGCATGACTTGCCCCTGGTGAACCCATGCTGACTGTTCCTAACCATCTTCTTCTCCTCCAGTTGCTTAGAGATGGATCCCTTGAGGATCTGCTCCATGATTTTACAAGGGACTGAGGTGAGGCTGACCCATCTGTAGTTCCCTGGATCCTCCTTTTTCCCTTTCTTAAATATGGGCACTATGTTTGCCCTTTTCCAGCCATCCAGGACCTCTCCATGATCTCCATGAGTTTTCAAAGATAATGGCCAGTGGCTCTGCAATCACATCAGCCAACTCCCTGAGCACCCTTGGGTGCATCCCATCCACCTTTCTTTGCTACCTAGTGCCCCAGTTTTACCAGAAGGAGAGGAGGGTTCTTTGCCCCTCTCCCCAGAGTATTCTTGGTGTCATTTCCAGCTTCCCTAATGACCTAATGATCAAAGGGAAGCTGGGTGACACTGACCACGAGCTGATCACCTTCACCATCCGCCGTAAAGCTGGCAAGTCAGTCAGTAATACAGAAGTCCTCGACTTCAGGAAAGCTGACTTTGACAAGCTCAGGAGGCTTGTCAGTGAGGCCCTAAAGGGCCACAACCCAAAGGGAGGGGAGTTCAAGATGAGTGGTTGCTCCTCAAGGGAGCAATCCTGGATGCGTAAGCAAAGTCTATCCCATCTTGCAGGAAAGGCAGCAAAAGGGCACAGCAGCCCCCTTGGCTCTGCAGGGAGCTAGCGGACCTCCTGCGTCTTAAAAGGAAGACGTATTTAAATCAGCTGCTCCTGACGATCTGTACCCCAGAGTGCTGAGGGAATTAGCAGAGGTCATTGCGGGACCCCTGGCACGGCTTTACGAGCACTCGTGGTGCTCTGGTGTGGTGCCAGAGGACTGGAAAAGAGCCAATGTGGCCCCCATTTTCGAAAAAGGGAGGAAGGAGGACCCAGGAAACTATAGGCCAGTCAGTCTTACCTTGGTCCTGGGTAAGGTTTTTGAGAGAGTTATCCGCGAGGGGCAGCAGGGGAGGTTATGCTTAGGGGCAACCAACATGGGTTCATTCGAGGCAGGTCCTGTCAGACCGACCTGGTGGCCTTCTACGACCAGGTCACAAAATCCTTGGACGCGGGTGTTGCGGTGGACATAGTCTTTCTGGACTTCAGGAAGGCCTTCGACACTGTCTCTCACCCCATTCTCATTAAAAAACTAGGGGACTGTGGCATCGACCCCTACATAGTCAAATGGGTCGGTAACTGGCTGGAGGGCTGCACCCAGAGAGTGGATGGGTCTTATTTGCCCTGGAGGGATGTGGGCAGTGGGGTCCCCCAGGGCCGGGTCCTCGGGCCCGCACTGTTCAACATCTTCATCAGTGACTTGGACGAGGGGGTAAAAAGCACCCTATTCAGATTCACAGACGACACTAAGTTGTGGGGAGAAGTGGACACGCTAGAAGGGAGGAATAGGCTGCAATTCTACCAAGACAGGTTACAGGGGTGGGTGGATGAGAACAGGATGGGTTTCAACACTGACAAGTGCAAAGTGCTGCACCTGGGGAGGAAGAACCAGCAGCAGACCTACAGGCTGGGGAACTCCCTCCTAGTCAGTGCAGAGGCAGAAAAGGATCTTGGAGTCATTATTGATGCCAAAATGAACAGGGCCGACAGTGTGGGGACGCGGTCAGGAAGGCCAAC
>NW_005842568.1:244407-250988 GCF_000455745.1 Alligator sinensis | reverse complement strand
GCTAGGATCTGGAACCAACTTCCAAGAGAAGTGCTGGCTCCTACCCTGGGGGTCTTCAAGAGGAGGCTGGATGAACACCTTGCCGGGGTCGTTTGACCCCAGTGCTCTTTCCTGCCAGGGCAGGGGGTCGGACTTGATGATCTGCTCAGGTTCCTTCCGACCCTACCTACTATGAAACTATGATGGGCTGGCTGGTAGTGGCCTAGCCCAGGGGTTTTGAAAGGGCAAAAGATGATTGGAGGACTTGGGATTCCCTTTCCTCACCAATCAGCCCCAGAGACTCACCCTCCGTGTCTCCTGATTGGCCCCTTGGGTCCCCTGGAGGGGGATAAAAGGGGCAGCGCGGCTGACTCAGGAAAGACCAGCGAGGGACCACAAGGAAGGAGCTTCAAGGAGCTGGCAAGAGCTGGACCAGCGGTGCGGGAGCAGGTGCCCTAGAAGAGCCTGAAGGAGTGGGACCTGCAGGCAGCAGTTGGACCCTCACCGCAGCAGGAGGCCGGCAGGAGAGGCTCCTGCTGGGCTCCAGGATGCCCTATGAGAGGCTGTGGCCAGCACGAGAGGCTCCCCAGCTCCAGCAAGGATCTGAGCAGCGACCTGAGAGGTTCCCAGCTCGGCTTCCAGCTCCTCCAATCGGAGGCCAGGCAGCTTGACATGAGGCAGGGTCTCTGGGAAGGTCAAGACCCCTAGCAGTTTGGAGCGGTGGTGGCTGTGTGGTAGTGTTTCTGCTTATGACATGGAAAAGCTGAGTTCAAGTCTCAGCTGGGGTGGGTGAACTAACAAAAAGCAAATCTTCTTGCAGTGCAGAGGGGCCATTGTGCTTTCTCCCCCTCCAGGTAACTAGGCCCTATATTCCTTGTCATTTGACATTTTGTATTTTGTGCCTTTTTATATTTCACCAACCAGTATTGTTTGCTCTGCTGTTCGTGTTTTTGTATTTTGTTAATCCTGTCTTTTGTCAGTGATTGTAAGTGTCTAACCTTTGTTGAATCCTGCCCCCTTAGGGCATTGTAGTGTCCACTATACCCCCTGATTAAGCCTGTTATGGTCCCAGTATTGTTCCCTCATTAAAAGGTATATGGTTAAGTCCCCAGTGGTGGTTTGGCTCTGCTCTATAGGGGGAGGAGAGTCCCTACACCTCCCACAGCGCTTGTGCACCTGCTTTGATCCCTTCAATTGGAGGGGGGTACTTCTTGGAGTACCGCCCGGGTTACAAAACTATGAAACGTACAAAGGATGGAGTGGACCCCTGCTAAACCAGATGGGACAACTGACAACGGATGCCCATGAAAAAGCAAACTTAATAAATGGGTACTTTGCGTCAGTTTTTCACCAGTCCCATGGGATGCCCCTCCCCACTGTGGGTCAGGAAGGCCCAGGTGAGAGAGATTCCTTGCCCTCCATCAAAGCTGACCTCGTGAAGGAACACCTTAATAGACTGGACACCTTCAAGTCAGCCGGCCCTGACAGTTTACACCCCAGGGTACTCAAGGAGCTGGCTAGCATCATAGCCCAGCCTCTAGCACGGATCTTCGAGAACTCGTGGTGCTCTGGTGTAGTGCCCAAAGGCTGGAAGAAGGCCAATGTCATGCCTATCTTCAAGAAAGGGAGGAAAGTAGATCCGGCAAACTACAAGCCCATCAGCCTGATATCTATCCTGGGGGAGGTCTTGGAAAAGATTATCAAAGAGGCCATCCTTAACAGACTAGCTGACAGCAATATTCTGAGGGATAGCCAGCACGGATTTGTTGCGGGTAGGTCTTGCTTGACCAATCTCATTTCCTTCTATGACCAGGTGACCTATTGCCTGGACAAGGGGGAAGAGATTGATGTCATATATCTTGACTTTAAAAAAGCCTTCGATCTGGTATCCCACGATCACCTCTTGACTAAACTGGCCAAATGTGGCCTTGGGTCCACCACGATCCTCTGGCTGGGGAATTGGCTCCGTGGTCGGACCCAGAGGGTGGTGGTTGATGGAAGTCAATCATTGTGGTGTCCTGTGACCAGTGGAGTCCCTCAAGGCTCTGTCCTTGGACCCATATTGTTCAACATCTTCATTAATGATGTAGACATTGGTGTGAGAAGTGGACTGGCCAAGTTCGCCGACAACACCAAACTCTGGGGTAAAGCATGCACACCTGAGGACAGGCAGGTGATCCAGGCTGACCTGGACAGGCTCAGCAAATGGCCGGATGAGAACCTGATGGTGTTTAACACAGAAAAATGCAAGGTTCTCCACCTCGGGAGGCAAAACCTGCATCCTTATAGGCTCAGCAGTGCTATGCTGGCTAGCACTGTGGACAAGAGGGACTTGGGGGTCATCACTGGTCACAAGATGAACATGAACCTTCAGTGTGATGCTATGGCTAGTAAAGTGACCAAAACGCTGGCTCGCATCCATAGATGCTTCTTGAGCAAATCCCGGGACGTCATTCTCCCGTTGTACTCGGCCTTGGTGAGGCCTCAGCTGGAGTACTGCGTCCAGTTTTGGGCTCCACAATTCAAAAAGGATGTGGAGAAGCTTGAGAGAGTCCAGAGGAGAGCCACGCTCATGATCAGAGGTCAGTAAAACAGACCTTACAACGACAGGCTGAGAGCCATAGGACTCTTCAGCCTGGAAAAGCGCAGGCTCAGGGATGATCTGGTGGCCACCTGTAAGTTTATCGGGGGTGACCACCAGGATCTGGGGGAACGTCTGTACACCAGAGCGCCCCAAAGGAAGATGAGGTCGAATGGTCACAAACTCTGCCGCGTCCAATTCAGGCTGGACATAAGGGAGAACTTCTTTACTGTCCAAGCCCTCAAGGTTTGGAATAGACTGCCACCGGAGGTGGTTCAAGCGCCCACTTTGAACGCCTTCAAGACACATTTGGATGTTTATCTTGCTGGGATCCTAGCTGACTTCCTGCCCCTGGGGCAGGGGGCTGGACTCGATGATCCTCTGGGGTCCTTTCCAGCCCGAATGTCTATGAAATCTATTTGGAAACTTGATGAGGCCAGTAGTTGAGACAGTAATTAAGACAGTCTCCTGTGAAGTGGGAGATGTGAGTGTGTTGTTAGCCTTCTTGGCAAGAAAAGCACACTGCTTACTCATATCCAGCTTCTTGTCCACTGTCCTCCCAGTTCCTTTTGTGCAGAGCTGCTGTCCCCAGCCTGCACCTGGTGCATGCGATTCTTCCCTCCTAAGTGCTGGACTTTGCACTTGTCCTTATTGAGCCTCATAAGATTTTTTTTTTAGGTCCAATTCTCCAATTACACTAGGTCTCTCTGAATCCTAGCCCTACCCTCCAGTTTATTTACTACTCCCCCCAGCTTGGTGTCATCTGCAGAACATGCTGAGGTCAGTAGTAAGGCAGTAGCTAAGGCAGTCTCCTGCATGAGTGATTGGTGCCTCCTGAATCTGGGGGGCTCCCGCAGAAGCTGCCGACTGCGGTAGCCCTGTCAGGGGGGCACCAGCCCTACCAACAGCATCAGTGTTGGCCGTCAGGGGGGACATGTGCACCCCCTACCAGTCGCCTGTGGTCTCCTGTGAAGTGGGGCACGTAGGTTTGAATCCTCTAAGGCGTAGGAGAGCCTAAAATCCCTGCCCCTCCATTCCTGGGTGAGTGCTCTAACCAGTAGGCTAGTATACACATCATGAGCAGCACCACCACCATCTGTTCCTCTCCCTCTACAATGCTTACCCTCAGAAGAGGACTTCTGGTTCCTGAGTGTATGGAAGTGTCCAACATATAGCCCTACGCTCCAGAGAGGGGGGAGAGTTCAGAAACACCTCAGGACTCAGTGTTTCTTCTTGGATAGCTCCAAGTGGCTTCCCATTCAGCTCGTGGGTGCCTGTGGATCACACTCTGGAGGCAACTAGCTCTCCTAGCTGGCTGCAAACGGAGCCTATAGTTGCCTAACCCCATTTCTTTGAATTGCTGTCCTGGGACCAGGCACCTAATATTTAAGGAGGCCAAAACCAAATGGAAGGTACCCAAGGAGCTAATTTGCAATGTTGCCATAATATCTAGTGGTGGGAGGAGCACTCTTCAGGGACAAACTGGAAAGGAGCTAGTGATACTTGTCTTACATGGGGACTGTTTCTGGCTAGGCCAGTGGTTTTCAGTCTGTGTAGTGCAGCACCCTGGGGTGCCTTCAGATCCTTTCAAGGGTGCTGCAGGGTGCCTCGCAATGTTAATATTGTTAGGTGTGCAAATATGGCTCACAAGATAAATCCAGAGATTTGAAATATGAAACATATTGTTAGAACAGTCTGACTTGTAGTCTTTCTGAGCTCTTTGCAACAGAAGACTCACTCTGTTATTTTTAGGTAGCCAAAAAAGGAGTGAAAGCAAAAAAGT
This sequence comes from Alligator sinensis, assembly GCF_000455745.1. Classification (NCBI taxonomy): domain Eukaryota; kingdom Metazoa; phylum Chordata; order Crocodylia; family Alligatoridae; genus Alligator; species Alligator sinensis. Next base: position 246,645 of record NW_005842568.1, on the reverse strand, counting down.
GGCATTTTCTGAGAAGTGCCCTAGTCTGAAAAAGTTGAGAACCACTGGGTTGGGGGAATGCTGAATCCAAGCCTTGCTTTAAGGGCAGTGGATTTTGATAAGAAAATGACCCACAAGAACAACAGGTGGCAACAACTATTCCCAATAACTTTCCCTGCTTAAAGAGATAAAGGAGCAAGATCAGAGCTTGAGAGACAAATGTGTTAGAGAATGACGCAGGGAGATGGGGAGAGCTGCTTTGCAGACATGGGAATTAACAGTTAATTAACTAGTTAAAAAGTTAATGAAATGGCTACCTTTTAACTTTAAATAGTTACATTTTCAGCTGTCAACATTTAACTTGAACAAGTTTTAGAAAAAGGTTAACTTTAACTTTTTTTTAAAGTATAAGTTAAAAGTTAAAAAAACTTGAAATCCAGCTTTCCCAGAGTTTTTCCTGACATAGTCACTCTCTAGGACTTACAGGGAATGATATTTCTTTACTGAAACTCTAGGACTTCTTGTTTGAGAGACAAGAGTAGCGTGCCTTCCTATGAGAGATGGTCTCTTAAGAAGTACAGGTCCCAGAGCTCCTTAGTTCATGCTGGCATTATCTGTGCATTTGCAGAAGTCGACAGGGAACAAGCATCCCCTCACCTGCCCGTGTAGAGCAATTGTTCAGTACTGGGGGCTTAATTTTGCAAGACAGAAGAGGAAAATTGTCAGATGTATATTTTGAAATGCAGCTTTTGCTGCAGTTCAAAGCATGTTTAAACAGTTTCTGCTGTGCAAATGAGCATTCTTTTTCTCATTTAAACTGATTTTCTCATTTCAGTCTAATTTTCATTTTCAGACACTTTCATTATTTCTAATTCAGATGTATTTCATGCCCTTTGTTACCTTTTGACCAATAAAAATTGTAACAACAGAGGTTTTCTGTGGAAACAGCTTTAATTTGTCACTTGGCTATGAATGTCTCCTTTCTGTTGTTCTGGTATACCTATAGGATGCATTGACTTTTACAAAGTACTTCACATGGAGAGGGTGAGAAGGATCTAACATTACATAGGTATTGGTAAAGCGTTATTCTGAAAACTGTATGACAAGTATAACATTGTTTTCAGGTAAAGCAGGGTGAGGTCTGAGTAAGTGAGTGTGCTTTTGTGGGCGTATGGAAAAGAAACCCACTCGTTGCATTTGAAAATGAAAAATGATGCTAAGAGGCAGTTCACCGTGTTTCACGCATTTCTCATGAATCCACTTTTAACTCGTTACTCTCTTTTTAACTTAGCTTTTAACTAGCTGAAAGTGGAATTACTTTACTTTTAACTTAACTCATGTTAATTGTAAAGGTTGCTAACTTTTAATTTTAACTAGTTAAATGTTTCATAAACTTTTCCCATGACTGCTGCTTTGGGGAAAAATGTTAAATACGGGATACTGTGGGAGTTGAGAGGCTGAGGTAGTATCCAGGAAAGTCCACTGGATGTCAGCCCAGCACCAGGAATGGGAGACGGCTCTGCGGTGGCAATCAACAACAGGCTTTTCTTTCTGGACCCGACTAGAGAGATGACACAAGTGCATGTGCTGTCGTTCAATGGCTGGCATCTCCCCTGGTCCAAATGGCAGTCGCTCCCATTTGATTCCAGTAAGAATGCCAGACTTTCATGGGCAGACAAGGTTCCTTGGGTGAATCTGATATCTTTTATTAGACCAACCCAAATGGTTGGAGAATAGTTATTAAGCAAGCTTTCGGGTTCAAAAACCCTTTGCCAGGCTAAGGAAGTTTCAGCAGTTGGTGTGTGCTCTTCCTGGATGGAATGACAAGTAAAGAAGCCAGCGGCTGGGCTGGTATGCATACAAGACAGGTAGTCAGTGAAAATGTAGATTGAGGAGTCAATGGGTGAGAGACGAGGGGGGGTTAGGGTTAGGGTTGGGGGGGGAGAGAGAAGGGGGATGAAAGTGGAGAGATACCTGGGGAGTCAGTTGTCAGGCAGGTTATAATGTGTCATAATTCCAATGTCTATATTTAGTCCATGATCTCTAGTATTCAGGAGGTTGATGAAATGGAGCTCATAGGCTCGTCCCTGGGAAGTGTTGTGTAAGTTTCCCTTGAGGATCAGGACTGAGAGATTGGAGAGAGAGAGGTTTTCTTGTGAGAAATGTGCCCCCACCGGTAATTGGGTGTTTCTGTCTTTGATGGATGTCCGGTGTGCGTTCATTCTGGTGCGCAGTTGTTGTTTGGTCTCTCCTACATAT
>NW_005842568.1:241594-243461 GCF_000455745.1 Alligator sinensis | reverse complement strand
GTCCATGGTGGCTAGGAGTGTGTTGCTGGGAAGGTGGTCTATGTTTTTAAGTTTCCGTAGAAAGTCTGTAGTGTCTTGGACAAAACTTGCTCTGTGGGTGATGAGTGGTTTTAGGATTGATTCAACGAAACGAGACTTTCATGGTGTTCTTCCTAAATAGCTCTCGAGTGCTATATCGATAAGGTATGTACCGTTGCCCCCACTCCTGAGATGAGGAGATGGAGGCACGTGGGGGTGACATGACTTGACAAAGGTCACATGTTGGAACCAGGACTATAACCCAGGTTTTGATGTGGTTATGCCAGTGCTCCTGCTGGGACTTCAAGCTGGAGGTTCCTTTCTAGAGGAGCTTGGCCCTCTGCTCAGGGTCAGACAGATCGCCACATTTAGGGTCAGGAAGAAATGTTACCCCATGGTCACAATGGTACAGACTCTGGGGTTTTTGCCTTCCTCTGTAGCAGGGGGCATGGCCTCTACCTGGGATCTCTGGAGTGTATATTAAAAAACCTTTCACAGAAGCAGGATATTGTCCACCATGGTCCCCCTGCTTTGCCTGTGGCAGGCTCAGGTGTGATGTCTTGTGTTGTGTTAGGGTTAACTGTGTAATTTTTCTAAGAAGTTAGATTATGGGTTTGCATAGGATGGTTGGGATAGGGATGATCCTGCGTCAGGCAGGGGTGGGACTAGATATGACCTCTGGAGCTCCCTGCCAGCCCCACTTCTCTGTGATTGTATGACTCTATGATCTCACGTACTGCAGGCCACGGTGCTGTCTACTAGATCAGTGGTTCTCAATCTTCCTTGTATCAGGACCCATTTTTAAACATCAGTGGCCAGTCCTGACCCAGTGCCCCTCACTCCCGACCTGCTGACCCCTGCTTCCAGCCCCCAGTGTGTGGGGCACAGCGGGGCCCAAGCAGCCCCTTGCAGGCGCCAACTGTGCCAGCCTGCAAAGGAAAAGCCATGGTTTCCCACATTTTTCTTTTGCAAAGGAGAAACCATTTTTTAAGTTTGTTTGTGACTCTTTCATATATTCTTGCGACCCACTTTTGGGTCGTGATCCATGGGTTGAGAAATGCTGTGCTAGATCTTGCCAGTAATAACATTAGTATATGTCCCAGTCCAGAGGGAGGCCATTGTTCGGGTTGCTTATTCTTCCAGTATAAGAAGAGGGTAAGAAGGAGGGAGGCCTTTAGTTGTACAGCTCTTCCCCTAACACAACTGTTCATTTTGGTATATGAACAAGTCAAAGCTGGGCTCATCTCCTCTCCTGTCCCTCCACGTAGAGATGTGCTTAGGGTGGGTGTGTTCTAATATCCTAAACTGCATTGGACCTTGAGGCCTGAATTCACAAAAGTGACTAAGTGAGTGGAGTTGCTCACATGGTGAATATGGTCCAGACACCGCTGACTCTCCAGTGACTAGCCCAGGGGTCCAGTCTCGCCAGCAGGCTGCCTGACTTCTGCCCTCTCCAAGACTTTACATCACGGTGTTTAGTTATGGGCGAGTTGAGCACTTGCCACTGAAGCCCCTGGATACTGGCTCCTGCTATATGGTGGAAAAAATAAACCTTTCATTACTTGGCCCCAGGTCAATGGGCTGGGGCCAGCACATCAAGATTGCCCTCTTCTCGTGTCACACCTGGACCAGGGTGGGTGTTTTTAAAACAGGCATGCTGCTTCCTTGTCTCAGCCGAGCTGGAAAAACAGCTTCACGCCTCGCTGGGTGCTCTTCTGGGAGCCCGTGGTTACGTCCTGTTGCTAGGGAATCCAGATCCTGCCTTGGCAGCCAGGTGCATTCAGCACAACATCTCGCGCAGCATCCCTGCTCTTAAAAACCTACATCCACATTGCAAGAGTCGTTCCAG
>NW_005842568.1:227183-241563 GCF_000455745.1 Alligator sinensis | reverse complement strand
ACCCACCGTCTTGCAAAGAGCGTCTGGCCATCAGGACGACGTAAACACCGGCCGCTGACGTTCACTGAATATCAGGAGCAATTTAAATTCATCTGTGTCTGCTCTCATCCTCCAGCACTGATCTCCTCCCACAACAAACCAACCATCCAACAGGCAGCCTGTATTTTGGCTGTTTCAGCTCATGCTGCCGTAGGCCCTTCTAGACTGCACATCCCTCGTGGCTGTTGGCCCAGGTCCCCCGCGTGCACGTTTCTTTGTGTGCATTGCTGTATGTGCCGGCCACCCACTGCACACGTTTCACACCTCCCTTTATTAACCGTCTCACTCAGCATCCTTGGCATGCACTATACATTGCAGTTATTTTAGTTTGTGTGTCTGGCTTGGCTCCCACAGACTATGACTCCATGGGTACTTTTCTGCAATGCTGAAATTAGTAGATGTAGAAACTCACTGCCCTTGGGAATCAAGCTTATTTATATGCCTAATTATAAATGCTTGTGTCTGACTTCAGCACCTATGTTTGAAAATCTTGGTCACAGTCATTTGATCTTTCATGGAAAAATCTTACAGAATTTCCTAAGGAAGAAGCCAGTGAGGTTCTAATGAAATTATTCTAAATTCTGTTTATAGTTTGCTAGAACTTTCCTGTAGTTTTTGTAAGCCATCTTGTGCAAGGGAGATAGGGCTTCAGTCTGCAAATGTCGTAGAATGGTTCAAACATCTGTAGAAATGCTACTGGTTTTGCATTTAATCTTACAGAACTTTCCCACAAAGGATGGCCTTTTGGGGGCAGTGAACAAGCTGTGACAAGAGCTGTTAAATCCATTGGCCCTTGTCATCACAGAAAAATCAGTAGATTTGTGTTTTAAGAAAAAAGAAGAAAAATAAAAAACTGGGATTTTCATGTTTTCTTCCATTGCCTGTGCTCATGAGAGGGAATCGTTGTTATTCCGAGAGCGGTGTCAGGCAGGGACATTATCGAAGTGCTGCCCAAAATGCTTGTGGATGCTCTCAAGGTGACCGTGTCCTATTACCTTCCAATTCTGCGAGCCAGAAAAGAGAAGCAAACGCTGAGGCTATCTGCCATTAGCATTAGCCCACGATGGCAGCTGCCCTTATTCCTGGAGCTCTGCCATTGGCTCACACAAAGCCGAATGACCCAGAGAGCTTAACAGAATGCAGCACGGAGCGTCGAATTTGTGGGGAAACGGCACTGTTGGTGGCTGGGGCATTTTTTTCCTGATGAAAGTCACTTTTTGTCCCGGGGGCATGTAATGCATGTGCTGCCAAGGCTGTCAGCTCTGGATTCTTCAGGCAGTCATGCTTGGCATGAAATATCGCTTTGCCCTTCCTAGCATCTTTCATGCATGACTTGCAGAGCACTTTACAAATGCTCAGCTTAGCCTTGCACTGGCCCTGATGTGTTATAACCCATCAGTGTGTTTCTCCTGCTCTGCTCTCCCCCTCTTCACCAGGTCCTTAGCTCCCTTTGTCTCCCCTGCCTTGTGGCAAGGGCCTCACTGCTTCTGTAAATGCTAGAAGCCTGGTCCATCTCCCCCTTTCCCCAGAACTGCTGAAAAAACTTTGCTGTCCTCACAAGTAAACTTCCAGCTCCGGATCACATCGGCAGACTCAGGTGGGTGGGGGATGCTCAGCCTCATCCTCCCTGAGACCCACCGCTGACCCAGTACTGCAGAGAAGGACCTGAGGCTTATGCTGGGCCGAAGGCTAGATATGAACCACTGACATGTCTGGTTGCAAAGAAAGCCAACAACACCCTGGGTTGTGTAAACAGGAGTGTCGCTTGCAAATTAAGGGCAGCGATTCTGCTGCTCTATTCAGCACCAGGAGTACTGTGTCCAGTTTTGAGCCCTGCACTTCATGAAGGATGTGGACAGACTGGAAAGAGTCCAGTGCAGAGTGACAGAAATGATTAGGGCCCTGGGAAGCAAGACTGATGAGGAAAGGCTGAAAGAGCTATGCTTATTTAGTCTGGAGGAGAGAAGACTGAGGGGGGATTTGATAATAGTCTGCAAATACAGTACCTGAAGGGTGAATATAGAGGGGATGGAGAAGGGCTTTTGTCTGTGGCCACAAGGGACAGGATTAGGAGCAATGGCCTCAAGCTGCAGCAGAGGAAATTTAGGCTGGAGATTAGGAAGCACTTTCTGGTCTGGCATTGGAAGAGATGACCTGGAGAGGTTGCAGAATCTCTACTCCTGGCAATTTTCAAGAACGGGTTGGACAGACACTTGGCTGGGGTGTTTTAGTTGTGTCGATCCTGCCTTGAGCAGGTGGCTGGACTAGATGACCTCATGAGGACTTTTCCAGCCCAACCTCCCTATGATCCTAAGCCCTGTATTGTAGGTTAGGCAGAAGTCAGGCATGTCAATCCAAGCGAGCTATCCACAAAACCCATGCCTAACCACCTAGGTGCCTGGCAAACCATAGGCATCCATAGCTCAGCCCAGTGTACACAACCCATTGTGTGCACACAGCCCAGTAGTCGCACAGCCCACCTTAGCTGAGTTGGCTGTTTGGGTCTCTAACTGCTGCCTTAGTTTGGGAGCAAGGGGTGGGATTTCACCTCCACATCGACACTTCCTGATGGCTGTTTTAGGCCTCTTCCTATTTAGCCTGCTGAGTGTTTTAAATCCCCATCATAAGCGCCGAGGTTGTCCACACTGCAGTACTGACAGGTCCTGGCAAGGAGGGTCCTGCCCGCGTCCCACCCACCCCTGCCCATTGACGTGCTCCAAGCCTCGAATTTCATGCGTGAGGCTACTCCAGGCTTGTCCCCAGGGACTGTTCACGGGCTTTGTGGTTGAGCCTGCTCGGCATCACCATGCCCAAGGCTTTCTTTGGGTCTAGGCCTCACGAGTAAAATATAGGAAGCAAGACACCTGGGTGGCTACAACAGACCGGGGAGCACAAGGCAATAGTGAGACGGCTCTGACCGGGGTAGCAAGCAGTGCTCATGTCAGCTGCCTCGCCACTGCCAAGTGTGTGCAGACATCACGCCTGAGGAGAGTTCGAAAGAGAAGAATTTTGAAGGAGGGTAGGGGAGATTTATTATAAGAGCGTGTCCAGTGCAGAAGGGGTGTGTCATGGGAGAAAGTGCAACGGTGTGTGAGAGAAAAGGGAGCTGGCTCTCAGCACATCTTGTTGCTCTTTTCCTTTTGGTCCCACCTATCGCAGCCCTTAGTCAGGCCACGGCTCTCACGTTCCTGAAAAACTATGAATTCCTCCCTCTGGCCTCCCTGGCTTTCCTCCTCATTGTCCTCCATCAACCTAGCATCTGTGCTGTACCATAAATGCTCTTATCCCCATTTCATATCTGGATCAATGGAGGCACAGACTGGACTCCTAATACAAACTCTGCCTGCTTGGGTGAAGGACTCAACATCACTCCGAGCCACCTACCTGCTCTTCTGCGTGGTACTTTCCACACAGGGCTTTATTTGTGACTTGCTGGGCTATGATCACCATATTTGGGGTCAGGAAGGAGTTTTACCCCGTGGTCAAATTGGTAGAGATGGTGGGGGTTTTGCCTTTCTCTGTGGTGGCGGCATGGCCCTCTACCTGGGATCTCTTGAGCATATATTGCCCACATTTCATAGAAGCGGGACATTGGCTTCTGCGGTTCCCTTGCTTTACCTATGGCAGGTTGGGTCTGTGATGTGTCAGGGTTGACGGTAGTCTTATGAAGGGTTGAGATTAGGGATTGTATGGGCTGGTTTGGACAGGGATGATCCTGCCTCGGGCAGGGGGTGGGCTAGATGTGACCCCCGGAGCTCCCTGCCAGCCCCGTGGCTCTGGGATTTTATGATCCCGGTGGGTCTTGCTGGAAAGAGGCATGAATGAGTGAGGCACAGTCCCAGTCTTTGCAACGATGCTCATTCCTTTATTGTTGTCACTGTTGGTTCACTGAAGGGTGCTGGCCCTTTCTGTTCCTTCCCAGCACTAAGTCAAAGCTACATTACAGAGTATTGAAGAGGTGTCCATCCAAAGCCGGGGGGGGTGGAGGGGGTGAGGACCATGACCTCTCAGTATTGTATGTATAATATATATATATTTATATATGTCCTGTATATTTATATGTATAGAGTGACAAGGATGGGCCACCATACAGTAAAGTTTTGTTTTTCAATAAATCACCATAGCTACAGGCACAAAAATTTGGTCCTAATCAAGGCCCTCACCTTGTCAATCAATCAGTCAGCAGATCAATCCAAAAAAAAAAAAAGAAAAAAAGAAAAGAAAAACCAAACAAAAAACCCCACAACCCACTAACCCCCTCTGGAATTTGCCCCCTGTACAGTCACTCACATTGAAGGTAAATGGATCCCTTGGCGACACACTTGTGCCCACCCGCACACACCTACATACATTCATATGTAAATACATACAAACCAACATACAAAGAACATTGGAAATATACATCTGAGGTTGTTGCAGCAACGCAGTGAGGCTGTGGAAGGGACCCAGTCTGCCGTACCAAGGCGGAGGGAAGACACCGCTGCTAACTCCTTGGCTCTCCTCTTTACTAATCAGTATTTATTTACAGCCTTCCTTGGTTTTTGTGCTAAGATCATGAGGTTATCGGCAGCAGCAGGTCGACGCAGAGAGCGCACACGAGATTTTCAGACGTACACACGCGAGAGACGCGTCAAAGCGGCACTTGGGCATTGAAAGCAGCTCAGCCCACCCCTGCACACGCAAATACACACACGCACACATGCACACAAACACACACACACCTGACTTAACACCGGCAACAGGGGGCACTTTGCTGTAGGGCTTTCCTGAAACCCTGAAAGCCAAAATTTGGAGCTGGGCTAGTGCTGCGCTGTGACCCCAAAGTGTCTGCGTCCAATGACCAACCCCGGCAGCCACCCAGGAGGGGCATCAAAGGAAGCCGGCCATGTCAGTTGGGAGAGTGCTCGCACGGATCCCGTCCTGGCTGTAATCCTGTCTGAATTCACCGTGGCTCTGGAAATACCCTCCCGTGGGCAATCAGGTGCTGCCCAAGGGGCTGCGGGGCGGGGGGTGCCATCTCTTGAAGGGAAGGCTTGCCGGTCAACTAGGCTTTATGTCTGCACATCCTCCTCCGAAACACCCTGCTAAAGACATGAGCAGGAGTATCGAGGTGGGTAGGAAACGGTGGGCATCAGCATGTCTAAAACCAGGGGTATTCAAAATCAGGAAAACCAGCCTGCGCTGAAGACATGTAACTGGATGATCAGAGCAACAGGGCGTCTGCGTTTGCCTACAAGCACGTGTGCGTGGGCAGCTCAGGCAGTCGCTGCAGGTAGCTCTTGTGCTCTACCGAAAGCCCCGCAGCTCTCTCCGGTTGTGCTTGAAGCGTGGCGCACAGCGAGGACACAGCCAGCTTTCTGCAAGTCAGGTTGAACATATCTGCGTGGTAGCAGGAGCCTGAAGAGGGAAGGTGGGAAGGGCACTTCTGCACCCGTTTCTGCCAGGCCGAGCTCCCCCACGGTAAAAGGATGAATAGACAGAAGATAGGGAAGGCGGTAGCTCAGGGAGCTGGGATAGGCATGTGCTACCTGCCATGGGTACGCATGGGCACGCGGTTGCTTTTGACCCACCCCCAATCCTGAAGGCTAGTTAGATGCCCAAGTCACCCTCTGGATGGTGCTGGAGATAGGCTATTTCCACTGTGTTACAGTATTTCTGCCAGCGTTCCCAGCGGCTCGCTCTCCCCTTGCATCTGGACAGGAAAGTAATGCTCTGAAGACCTACAAGGCACGAGCTGGGCTCCTGGGCGAGCGAAGGAAGCAGAGCTGCCAGTTCAAGCCAGCACAGATGCTGCCGCTCCCTCTCCACGCTGCGTAGCAAGCTCTGGGGTCACAGCAGCACCGAGGGGAAATAATCGGCTTTTTAGCTTTAGCTCCTTTGCCCTGCATAAAATCCAGCCATCCGGGGGTCTGCCAGTGGCTCGCCATTTGGGGCCTCCATGACTCCAGCCCCACGAAACCCGATCAGCTCCTCCTCCCTCAAAATATAATGAGACCAGGGCTCGGTCTCTCACCCACTCCTGTAGAGATGGGGAGATGGCCGAGTATTTGAAAGGGGGCCCCGGGAGCGCCTGCCTTTCAGTCTGCGTCTCCTCTCCTGCAGGTCCTCATTTTGGTAATGTGGAGATAGGTCAGAGGGGGGCCAGGCTCATCTTTCCTCTTCACGCTGCTTCGCTGTGGCTCTCGCCCTGGCAAAGGGACATCTGTGACCACGGAGAGAGCAGGAGTCCATCGAGCTTGCATTCGTCCTGTGGCTCTGGCGCAGGCTGGCCCAGCCTCTGGCCGGCACTGCCCCGTGGCAGCCCCTTCCCTGCTTCCCACACCATCGCAGGGACTCCCGTGAGGCGGCTTGTCATCGGCTGCTTATTTTCAGCTGGATGTGCTTCTCGCTGTGGCTCCACAAGCCCTGTGCAGACTGCAGATCAGCAGGGCCGGAGTCCAACCGGCTAGGCAGTGCCTGCCCCTCTCACGGCAGCTACCTGCCCAAGTCACCTGAATCAAGGCAATGCAATGCACAAGATGTGCTGTCCTTCCACCGTCAGCAGCTGGAAAAAGCAGGGGAATGCCTTGGTAATAAACGTTGACCCCAATGGAGGGTTGCACTGGAAACTTTTCCAGTTTGGAAGCTCCTTGCTGGCCTGTCGGGAACCTCAGCACATCCTGGAGCGGCGGGCAGCTGTCCTCGTCTTTAATAAGGGGACGTGACCAGAAGAGACTGCAGGTCTCAGCATGCAGCAGGCAAAGACGCATTTAATCCAGGGCCTGTGCTTAGCCCTGCTGTGCCTGGGAGGTGAAATGGCTTAGCAGGGGGTTCCTCTTTCATCTCTTCAAGCCAAGCTCTGCACAAGGAGGGACTAATTTGCTCGCCTGGGTGAAAATGGACTTGGCAGTTAGCAGCCTTGTAGAAGAAGAGGCAGCTGCCTTCATTACATGAGCAGGCAGCTCCTTCCCTTTTCCAGGCCTAGCTCATTTTACCTCTTCTCCTCTGCGGCAGCTGTGGAGGAGAGAGGAGGGAAGGAACGAGGGTCTTTGGTACAATGGGTCTCGTGGCTCCAGAGAGGACGTTGTTCATCCACGATACAGTTTCACATCCTGGGATGATGCTTTTAGGCAAACAGAACTTGTCATGGGCCCTGGGAGAAAGTCTCCGTCCCCTCCACGTGCACCGTCTCCCGTATGGAGAAGAACAAGTGTGTGTCCAGGCCTTCAAGGCAAATGTGCGCAAGGAATGGACAAATGGAAAGGAAAGGATCCTCCCTAATCTAATGAGATGCTTCATCACCCCAGTAGACCCTGCTGCACCTCAGCCGGCTCTCAGGCCGGGTGGATCGTCCAGACTGAACTCCAGTCTCTGCCCCCCGGATGGGAAGGACAGGCCTGCCTGATGCCGTACCAGGCCAAAAGCGGCACTGGGAGGGAGGAAGGACCAAGAGCTTCTCGCCGGGCTTGGAGGGCAGAGGAGCCAAGACTTTCTGAGGTGACAGGGGAAAGAGGAGCGAGTACCCAAGAAGCAGAGGGAACATGCTGTGGTGAAAGCGGAGTATGCCCTGGGTTTCAACAGCCATGCAACTAGGAACAGATCCTCCCAGGGAGCCTGGCATAGGCGACGAGTGGTCACATCCAGCATTGTCTTAGTCCCTGGGGCCTGGCAAACCACTTTGCTCTCTGCCTGTCCTCTCTCCAGCTACACATCTGCTAGGCATCCCAAACCCATCACCCTCTGCCTCTGCTTGGGACACCCACCCACCGACCCTATCTCCGGGAAGGACCGCCTTCCTCAGCTGCTCAGTGCTGGTCACGTTTGACTCACGGCTTGCCCCTGCCCCCCCAGAGCCCCCGCACTGGCCCACGGGCGAGCAGTGGGCCACATGTCATATCACCTGTCCAGGTCGGCGTGCTCCTCCTGCCTCAGGACGCTGGCCCTTCACTGACTTTCCCTGTAGCTGCCAGGACCCATGGGCATTTTCATTTCTGTGAGTTCCTGCTCCGATAAGATAATGTAACTCCCCGGACTCGGTGTGCTTCTCTGGGGAGAAAAGGACGGCGGTCTCCCTGGGTGCAAGGGGTGCTATGCCCACCAGACCAGGGACCGCAAACCACGGTGAGTGTTAGATGGGCCAACCGAGCTGTTCTAGCCATCACAACATCCCTACATCATGGGAAAGTCTCATCTCACCCTCTCAGTTCAATGTCCTCTGCGACCGCCATGCATGTCACGGTGCTGAGATTCACGGTGACGCTGCTGCACCGCTGTCAATACAGCCCGGAAGGCTCCTCTTTGTCTGTGGCAAGCCCGTGCAAGGTCCGACTGCCAGGAAATCTGAAACCACTGGTGCAACAGCCGTCACCTCCCTTTGCACAAGCCTGGTGGTGAACTCCACAGGGTCCGGCAAAGCAAAGAGCACCCCCCAGCACCAAGCACACGGAGAGCTCTGGGCAGTCTCCTCTTGCAGCAAGGCCATCAGTGTCGGGGGCTTGCTTCTCTCCTGCCTTCCCTCCTTGGAGGAGGATAACTGTATGTTAAGGATGGGCAGCCCATCAGTGGTACCAAGGAAATGCAGCTTCGCCTCCCTAGGAAAAGCACCAGCACCTCACAGCTGCTTGCTCAACATCAGCGGGGGCTGGATGCCAGCAGCCCCGGGGGTGATCTGCATGGTGCCCACGACCAGCCTGGGATGTTCGTCAGGATGAACGTGCCTCCTGACTCTGCGTCGCAAAACCACTCCATAAATAAATACATTAAATAAATAAAGTGACCGGTCTAGAAGGGGGGGGGGACCCGGCTCCAAGCGTCTCACACAAACACGCACGCACACGAAGTAGCTGAAGACAGAGACGAGATGGGACCGGATGCGGGGACGAGGCTGCCAGCTGCGGGGGGGCCCTCGCCGGGCCCAGTGCTCCCAGCAGCAGCCAGTGCGGGGTGGCAGAGTCCTTGCTCTGTGAAGGAGGGAGGGGAGCGGGGGCTGCAGGATGTCACTCGTGAGCCGGCGTCGTGGGGGGGCGCTGGGAGCTGGAGGCCAGGGAAACGTGCGTTGTTGAAGACGGCAGCGACCGGGGCGTCTGGCACCTGGAGCGAGGCGAGAGAGAGTGAGAAGCTGGTTTCCTAGACGTATTCCACGTTCTCCTCCCCGTCCCTCCTCCTGTCCTTCCATCCAGATCCACTCACAAGTGGAGCATCCACCTGGTTTGCTCTGTTATTTCCTTCCCAGGCAGCAACAAAGGAAATCCAGGGCAGACACAGGCCTATGCATATCTCAGGAGGAGGCGTGAAACGCTCAGTGAGTCACCAAAAGGCCTGCTCTGCCCTTCACACCCCAGTATGAGGTACACCGAGTGCAAGGTCTTGCCTTCTGTGTACCTTGCTGCCTCGCTCCACCCCAGAGGCAGCTGCATTTTGCTGGTGCTGGTTATTAAGGGCTCAGAGACAGGAGACCCAGCATGTGTTTGGTGTCGCCACCCTCCTGCTGCTCTCACTGGTTTAGCAGCAGTTGCAAGCAGGATTTAGTGTTGAAATGCATTTTTGAAGGCACGGCCCACATTTTCCTGGGCCGTCATTTGCTGGCAGGAACTTTATGAAGTCCCAGGGGAGGTGGGGGCGTTGCAGTTGCTCTCTTCCTGTCCCGAGGTCCCAGCCCCTCCCAGCGTATATCCCCCATCGTGTGCCCAGCTGGCGTCAGAGTGTCAGGGAGGTTTCAACCCAGCATGTGCTCACCAGGACCTGGACTTCCTGACGCGGGAGGCCACTGGCCGCTCCAGGAGGCTGTCCAGGCGCATCAGCCTCTCGAGGTGCAGAGCCCGTGGGTCCTGCTCGCCGGGGTCCCTGGTCCGCTCAAACTCAAACACGGCCGGCGGAGACAGGTCCAGCTCCAGAAACATGATGTTCTCAGCCTGCAGCGGAGCGGGACAGAAACAAAACCCAGGCAGGGATTCACTGCACAGGCAGCTGGGCAAGGGCTCGTACAGAGCTGGGTATCAGCAGACTTTCTTCTCTGCCAGCCCTAGCGGCTACAGGGGCTGGTGCCCGCAGTGCTAGCCCAAGGTCTATTTGGTGTGGTGTACCATGCATGGAAAGGACTCCCCAGGTCAGGGTAAGGTGGGATCCACTGCATGTATGGGGTTGGAGCAAGCGTGATACCTCCACTAGTGAACGTGGCCGGCAGAGGTTAGGATTGGGGGTGCCCACCCAGTGCCCACCCTCATCCACCTCCCTCACTCACCCGGTACCTAGGGTGGGATCCCATCGCCATGGCCACCCGTGCATACTGGCTGATGGGTCTCTTGTAGCCCACGGCAGAGGTTGGCCTCTTCTTCATCTGGCTGCTGCTGCTGAGGAAACTTTTTTAATAAGCAAACATTTTTTAGGGAGAAAAAATAAAGCGAGACAAAACATGGAACAGGCCTCCCTGGGGCCCCTCTATGGGGATGCTGACTGCTGATGCTGTCCTGTCCTCCCTGTCTCGTGCCCAGGGTTTGCTAAGCTACTGGGAGAGTCATCCTTCTTAGTGGGAGGTCTGGGACCTCCAGGGTTTGGCCCCATTCATAGACTGCCCTTAACAAGTGCAATGTCTGCATGCGCAGTGAGTGTCAACCCCTGGCTGGAGATGGACTGTCCGCCAAATTTCGAAGGGTTGCGGCTAATGGCAGAGGGGGATAATTAGAACTGAATCAGTCCGAGCAAAGACCTCAGCCCTGAAACAAACATGCCGGTCTGTGGAATAGGCTCACAGGTGGAGGAGCTCTCCTGCCAGTCCCTGGATGGGACGAAGGAAGGCTGTGTGTTACGGTGGGGGGCTAAAAGGCATGGAGGGAAGAGAGATTTGGAGAGGAAGTAGACACATTTCCAAAGGGATCTGGACTTCCAGCCCTTTTGAAGCTGGGATTAGTCTCAAAGGCCTGGATAGTGCACTCTCTGCTGCAGCAAATCAGCCTGTGCCTGGTATCTCTAGGCCGAGCGGCCCATGGAGCGCTTCTCTGTGGTCCAGAGAGCACCCGGGGATTATAAAGTCTGGGCAGGAAAAGAGGTGGTTGACTCAAAAGCTCCTGTCTACAGGAAGAACCTGACAGCTGCTTAGCTGCCTCCATAAGGGGCTGACCCTCAGGACCTGAAGGAGCGCTGGGGGCAAAGGAGTGAAGAAACACAACTGCCAAGCTTGGGCATCTGAATGTGGAGAATGGAGGTGGGATGGATCGCTGGAGAGGGGCTTAGCTTAGGGTGTGGAAGAGGAGGAAGGACAGGAGGTGAGAGGGAGGTGTCAGCACTGATTAGCAGGCATAAGAGGTGATCCCACTCCTGCCACCAACTCCCTTGTGCGACCTTGGGCACATCCCGGAATTTTATAGCCTTGGTCCCTGTGATGCTGGTTCCTTTCCCCACCCTTCACCTTGTCCCTTTAGGCCCAAATCACGAAGCTACTAAGAGCCTCGAGTAAGAAGCCAACAAGCCAGGGCCTGAGCCGTGACACCAAGTCACGATTTGGCACCTGCTTCCCCCTTGCTCCTGGAAGGCTGGACCTCGTGCCAGCCTTTCACAAGGGGCAGGCTATTTCCCTCTTCAGCCCAGGAGCGAGACCGCTGTCCCCAAACGGTGTCCGTACCCGCCGGCAGACACGAGCGGCTGGAACTTCCACTGGTCCTCCTCGCAGTCAAAGTACAGGCGGTTCATGATCTTGTTCTTCTCCTCCGGGGGGATGAAGTTCTCGATGATCAAGTATCTGGGGGAAAGGGAGGGAGTGACAGCAGCCAGAGGACAGTGGAGCGGGCAGGGGATGAGTGGGCAGCAGAAACATGGAAGAATATAGCGGGAATAGGGAAAAGGTAAAGTAGAGACAACGAAGAGGGAGGGGAGCAGGATGGGTGGATAGAGCAGGACATGGGAATGTGAGAGCCGGGGGAAAGAAGAAGGGGAGCAGGTGAAAACAAGCCGGGCGAGGAGATGGGACCGGGGCGGCAGAGCAAGAAACAGGGAGAGGAAGGCACAGCGCGGGAGTGTCAGTGGGAGCAGAGGAAAAGCCACGTAGCAATTCCTAGCGCCCTGTTATCAGCCAATACCCCTGCCCCTGCCGAGCCGGGGACTTCCCTCCCCGGGACTGTGTAACACGGTGCCTCCAAGCACGAGCTAATGACTCGCTGGGGGAATGAGAACGGCCTCCGCATCGTTGCAAACCTGCTCCCTGGTGATCTCGGTGCATGGCCCCTCATTCTAGTGCCGTGAGGGACACCGTGTGCCAGAAACCAAGTGCAAACTGGGGCTTGCTCTGGTTGCTAGCACCTGCCGAAGCCTGGGCTGCAACCTCGTCTGCTCTCCCCTGTGCTGGCTAAATGAAGCTAGCACAACTCTGCTAGTCTTCTGCCGTGTAGCAGGGCCTCCAGCAGTCCCAGGATGCCTGAACTACAGCATGCGCGTCAGAGAGAGTCTGTCTTCATTGCACGACTCCAAGGGATAGAGAGCCCTCCCTGCCCCTTGGCGAGCACCTGACAACTTTTGCTGGAAACATCTGAGTTTGATTTCTAGTCTGAATTTTGCTAGCTTCAGCTTCGGACCGTTGGTTCTCAATTGAATTGTAAAATCCTTGAAACGTCAGGCTGGAAGGGACCTCAGGAGTCCATCTAATCCAGACCCTTGCTCAAGGCAGGATCAGCCCTGATTGCACTGTCCTAGACAAGTGTTTGTCTAACTTATTCTTAAAACTGCACCTATGTGCGTCAGGGGGGTTTGAAGCCTCCCCCACAGGCGCTGGGTGCTGGCTGCAGCCCAGGCTGGGGATGGGGATGGGGACGGGGATGGGGCTGTGCCAGTGCTCCTGCTGGCACCAACCCCGCAGGGTCCTGGCTGGAGGGTCTGATCCCTCCACTCAGGGTCAGACCGATGCTGTATTTGGGGTCAGGAAGGAACTCCCCCCACCCTGGTCAGACTGGTACGGACTGGGGGATTTGCCTTCCTCTGTAGTGGGGGCACAGCCTCTGCCTGGGGTCTCTCGGGTGGATTTTAACAACCTTTTATAGAAGCAGGATGTTGGCTGCCGTGGTGCCCCTGCTTTTGCTGTGGCAAGTTAGGGTTTTATGTCTGGTGCTCTCTCTCGGTTTACAGTAGTCTTATGAAGAGTTTAGATGCTGGATCGTAGAGGATGATTTGGGCAGGGCGGATCCTGCCTCAGGCCAGGGCCCGGGCCAGATGTGACCCCTGGAGCTCCCCGCCAGCCCTCCTCCTCTACGATTGCTGCGTCTCCTCTGTGCTGCTCTTGGATAAACCACATGGACTGAGCTGCTCAAGGGCATTTCTAGATATGCTCTGGAGGGCAGGGGGCACTTTAATTAGTGAATTAATTAAAGTGCCCGGAGTGTCATGTGTATCAGCATCCCCGCGCTGAAAACCGGCAGTCGGGGTGTGAAACGAGCTTTAGTTAAAGTGTCTCCGCCACCATTTTCCAGCGTGGGGACGCCGATACATGTGATGCTGTCTGACTGTCGGAGAAGCTTCCCACACCTCAGACCTTTCTCGCGGCTCATTCCCCTCTCAAATGTTCAACATCCTTTTGAGATGCAGGCACCAAAAATAGGCTGCAGATCACCAATGCTGCACACCGAGGTCGGACCCTCTCCCCGTTCCCGCTGGGAGTCCCCCCCGCCCAGGCAGCGTGCTCGCCCGGCTAGCCACACACCAAAACCAGGAACGAGGTCTCTTTGGGTCAACCCAAAAGGGGAACTTTTCAAGACTTTTCACCCAATTGAAAAGTCAAAAAGCTTTGGATTTGGGTCGAGCTTTTAAGCGTCTCTTCACTTCCACCATCGATGGAAATAAAAGCAACGCCTGGAACGAGACACCGTCTCTAATAAAAACAGTGCATTTGGAAAATGCCAGAAGAGACAGGCTCAACCTTTTTTTTAGGAGGTTAGCTGTTTTTTTTTAAACCAAAACAGTCAGCTGGGATCGGCAGAAATGCCTGTTTCAGTCCAAATGAATCTGCAGTTTTTCAGTGAACAAAGCTTCAGCTGAGGACATCTGCCTGGCTCTAGCTGGCTTCAGCCCCCCTCTGCAAGCCCGTGCTCGCTAGGTACCTGCCACGACCCCCGAGTCCTTTTCGGTGTCCTTGCCTGCTGGGATGCAGTTTCCCAGCAGATCGACGTGACCTACCTGCGAGGCACGTCCGTGCGATGGTTTCGTTCAAACATGCGTTGTTCGCATGGGCCTGTCTTACCAAATCATCCACGTCAGTCTGTACAACTAATTGGTCCCCACAGCTATTTTTCAACTTCCAACTGAAAGTTTTACCGGTAATGATTTTCTATTTTTTCCACATCACTGGTAGAGACACTAGCTAGCTTTGGGACAAGGGCATTCC
>NW_005842568.1:217069-227156 GCF_000455745.1 Alligator sinensis | reverse complement strand
ATTCCTGGTGAGACTGCACTAAAACCCTGGTCAAAAACACCCCTTTGGAGATAAATCCCCATTTCCCATTGCTTCCAATCCAATGTTTAGTCCGTTTAAGATGAGCTATGCTGCTTTTTTAGGGTGCTAACTTTATTTCTCAGACTATCATGTAGGTCTGTATCTGATGCCTTACAGAAACCTAAGTCTGTTACAGTAACACGATTACCTTCATCAGCCAAACTTGTGATCTCAGCAAGCGTGGTTATTCAATAAAACCATATTACTGTGTTTCCTTGCATACAACACACCCTGGAATAAGACCTGCATCTTGCTGTTGAAAGGACAAAAACAACTTTCCCTGTAGTAAGTAACTGCGTAGCAGAAGCAGGGAGTTGAGCTGCTTATTGCTCTGCTTCCTGTGAACCATGTGCAGATCTTATGTTTGCTTTTGCCTGGTAAGCAGCAGAAATTGCTCTTACCGTCTTTCACAGAATCCAAAATGCTTTACCGTGCACAGAATCCAATTTCCAGCAGCTGTTTTGGGGGGAAAAGGTGCATGTTGTATGCAAAAAAAAGTATGGCATTTGCTCTTTTTGAATGTGAAAAAACATTAGCTTCCTGCCAGGCTCCTGCGAATGGCAGCATGGGTAAAAATGAACATTTATGGTCCAGAGAGTTCCTTGGCTAATTCTTTTAATACTCCTACATGCAAATGACCTGTTGCTGCCACTTTTAAAGCATTTAACAATGATGGTTAAACATCCCTCCTACCTACAATGGAAGAGGAAGTGTTTCATTATCCCGGCAGGACGTGACCACAAAACCCAGCTTCCTACTGACTGGAGCAGGGCTCCTCAGCCAGGATGCCACGACACCCTGGGGTGCTGTGAGACCCTTCAAAGGGTGGCACAGGGTGCTGTGCACTAGCAGCACTGTTAGACACAGAAACACCTACACCATTCACAAGGTCAACCCAGAGATTTCAAACAGGGATCTGTAGCATTACGGCTATTTCGCCCAAGTGCATCTTTCTGAGTTCTCTGCAACAGAAGAATTGCTCTAGTGTAATTGCTCAAGAAACAAGTGAAACCTGAGAGAGGGCCTGAAGACTAACGAGGGGGACCTTGAATCTAGAAAAGGTTGAAAACTCGCAGACTAGAGCAGGGGTGTCCAACCCCTCGCCCATGGGCCAGATTCAGTCTCCACGTCATGTAATCCAGTCCATGGGCGTCCCACCAAACTGCAGGGAGGGCCACAGCCCATAGTCCTGCGTGCTAGCTTGGGACTCGGCCCTGATGTATGGAGCCAGGCAGAGGTGACACGAGGCCTGAGAACCTGATCCTGGCATGTGGGACTGGATGGAGGTGGCACAGGGCCCTGGGCCTGATCCCAGCACTCAGGGGCAATCCCATCCAGCCTCCAGACCAGCCCTGTGCCACTCCTGTGGCCCACGGGACCAAGAGGCTGAGTGCCGCTGGGCTAAAGGATGGAGCTGCTTTGTTGAGTTGTGTCTCCCAGGAGGGGGAAGAGGCACCTACTTGAGCTTCAGTTCCCGGGTCTGCTCGTTTTGGGCCTCCTCCAGGTCCTGCCGCACTCGGATGTACTCATCGTGCTGGTCCTGGATCTCCGCCTTCACGGCCTGCAGCTTGGCGTACAGCTGGGACACCGAGAACAAGACACTCTGTTAATGTCTGGCCATGAAGGCTGATGCGGGGATGTGGCCCGGGGTCCCCTCCCTGCCACACTGGAGCCTGCTGTGCCTCAGTGGGTCTTCCAGGCAGCGAGGGCAAGCTTTCCCAGCCTCCCTTTCCAGGAGCCGCACCTCTGCCGAAACGGGGAGAGCCTCAGCCGGCATCGTGTGGATCCAGACCAGCCGCAGCGCGAGCACAGTCAGCTCCTGCACTGAGGGACCTGAACGAGCCGCGGAGGTGACCCTGGACACAACGGTTCAAGCCCAGCACCGTGCACTCCGGTGGCATCGTGCCACAACGTGACGTCCTGGCTCTGTGGCAGCCAGGATACAGTAAGAGCTGCTACACATCCTGCAAATGCTTAGCCGGCAGGAAGCACAATGACCCCACGCCCATGCAGCCTTCCCACCCACTTTGGCAAAGGCCAGCTGCAGACGCACCTGGAAATGCCATTGACACCCCCCCACACGCCCCTCACCTTCTTCAGCTTTTTGGTTTTGATCTCCACTTCCTGCTGCAGGGACGTGTAGGTCTCCCGCAGCTCCATGGTCTCCTCGTCCCGCAGCAGCATCTCCTGCTGCATCTCCCGCTCCCGACGCTTCTGCAGCAGGAAAAACCCAAAGCGCAGCTAAGCCAGGAGGGACCGGAGCAAGGCAGCCCGGCTGAGGAACCCAGCTGGCAAAGCATGGAGGACTAAACAGCCATGGGGTTGTCTCTCTCACCCCTGGGGAAATCGGATGTGGAGCCCGTGTTTCTCCATGGCTGGTTTGACTTGTGCCCAGGTCTGCAGTGAATGAAAGCTGTCATCTGATGTGCACTGCTGGCCTTCTTTTGGGGGGAAACGTCCCAAATGTAGCAACCGCTGCCACAACCGGCAGCTCCTTAGTGTCAGAGACTTGGTTTATCTGGATGTGGTCTCTGCAGCCCAGGGAACCCCCAGCATCCTTGCTACGCTGGGATTAACTAGACTCACATCCCTCGTATGGAGACGCCATCCCTATAGGGGTGTCCAGTCTGCCCATCCCTGCAAGCATGTCCCAGGGCACCATGGACGGGGCTGCGCTCCAGCAGGACACGGCTCTCTCCTCTGGGCTGAAGTCCACCCTGTTTGTCACAGGGGCTTTGCAGCGGGCCTGTCACTGCAGGATTGGGGCAAATTCCAAGGGGAGTTGGACTGAGTTTGGCAACTCCTTTTCTAATGGGCTACCTAAATACATCACTCCGGGATTCAGAGCTGCTTCTGTTGTCAAAGGCACCGAGAATCTGCGACACATCCTATAAACATGCACTGTCTGTCTGGTCTGTCTGCGACACATCCTATAAACATGCCCTGTCTGTCGGGTCTGTCTGCGACACATCCTATATACATGCTCTGTCTGTCTGGTCTGGCTGCGACACATCCTATAAACATGCCCTGTCTGTCGGGTCTGTCTGCGACACATCCTATATACATGCTCTGTCTGTCTGGTCTGGCTGCGACACATCCTATAAACATGCCCTGTCTGTCGGGTCTGTCTGCGACACATCCTATATACATGCTCTGTCTGTCTGGTCTGGCTGCGACACATCCTATAAACATGCCCTGTCTGTCGGGTCTGTCTGCGACACATCCTATATACATGCTCTGTCTGTCTGGTCTGGCTGCGACACATCCTATAAACATGCCCTGTCTGTCGGGTCTGTCTGCGACACATCCTATATACATGCTCTGTCTGTCTGGTCTGGCTGCGACACATCCTATAAACATGCCCTGTCTGTCGGGTCTGTCTGCGACACATCCTATATACATGCTCTGTCTGTCTGGTCTGGCTGCGACACATCCTATAAACATGCCCTGTCTGTCGGGTCTGTCTGCGACACATCCTATATACATGCTCTGTCTGTCTGGTCTGGCTGCGACACATCCTATAAACATGCCCTGTCTGTCGGGTCTGTCTGCGACACATCCTATATACATGCTCTGTCTGTCTGGTCTGGCTGCGACACATCCTATAAACATGCCCTGTCTGTCGGGTCTGTCTGCGACACATCCTATATACATGCTCTGTCTGTCTGGTCTGGCTGCGACACATCCTATAAACATGCCCTGTCTGTCGGGTCTGTCTGCGACACATCCTATATACATGCTCTGTCTGTCTGGTCTGGCTGCGACACATCCTATAAACATGCCCTGTCTGTCGGGTCTGTCTGCGACACATCCTATATACATGCTCTGTCTGTCTGGTCTGGCTGCGACACATCCTATAAACATGCCCTGTCTGTCGGGTCTGTCTGCGACACATCCTATATACATGCTCTGTCTGTCTGGTCTGGCTGCGACACATCCTATAAACATGCCCTGTCTGTCGGGTCTGTCTGCGACACATCCTATATACATGCTCTGTCTGTCTGGTCTGGCTGCGACACATCCTATAAACATGCCCTGTCTGTCGGGTCTGTCTGCGACACATCCTATATACATGCTCTGTCTGTCTGGTCTGGCTGCGACACATCCTATAAACATGCCCTGTCTGTCGGGTCTGTCTGCGACACATCCTATATACATGCTCTGTCTGTCTGGTCTGGCTGCGACACATCCTATAAACATGCCCTGTCTGTCGGGTCTGTCTGCGACACATCCTATATACATGCTCTGTCTGTCTGGTCTGGCTGCGACACATCCTATAAACATGCCCTGTCTGTCGGGTCTGTCTGCGACACATCCTATATACATGCTCTGTCTGTCTGGTCTGGCTGCGACACATCCTATAAACATGCCCTGTCTGTCGGGTCTGTCTGCGACACATCCTATATACATGCTCTGTCTGTCTGGTCTGGCTGCGACACATCCTATAAACATGCCCTGTCTGTCGGGTCTGTCTGCGACACATCCTATATACATGCTCTGTCTGTCTGGTCTGGCTGCGACACATCCTATAAACATGCCCTGTCTGTCGGGTCTGTCTGCGACACATCCTATATACATGCTCTGTCTGTCTGGTCTGGCTGCGACACATCCTATAAACATGCCCTGTCTGTCTGGTCTGTCTGCGCCACATCCTATAAACATGCTCTGTCTGTCTGGTCTGTCTGCAACACATCCTATAAACATGCGATGTCTGTCTGGTCTGTCTGCGACACATCCTATAAACATGCGCTGTCTGTCTGGTCTGTCTGCAAAACATCCTATAAACATGCAATGTCTGTCTGGTCTGTCTGTGACACATCCTATAAACATGCACTGTCTGTCTGGTCTGTCTGCGACACATGCTATAAACACGCAATGTCTGTCTGGTCTGTCTGGTACATCAGATAAACACGCGACGTCTCTCTGTGAAACATCATATAAACATACGGTATTTGTCTGGTCTGTCTGCGACACATCCTATAAACACGCAATGTCTGTCTGGTCTGTCTGGTACATCAGATAAACACGCGACGTCTCTCTGTGAAACATCATATAAACATACGGTATTTGTCTGGTCTGTCTGCGAAACATGATATAAACATGCGATGTCTGTCTGTCTGTCCATCCAGAGCTGGCTCCGGCCTACTGGACAGACAGTTGCTGACACCCAGGACAAGGTCGGCATCAGTCTTTGGGGACCCTGACCTGGTGCCAGTCCACTCAAGCCACCCATGAAGTTGAGCCTTTACCTGCTCTGCTATCTCCTGCCTCTTCAGCTCCAGCATCTTCTGCTGCTCGTTGGTGTGGTCCATGATGTTCCTCCCTCCGATGAGCAGCTTGCTCTCCATCGCCTGGGGAAGAAAGGTGCTGGGGGAGTCAGACCGCCTCCCAGACACGTGCGCGTGGGGAAGGAGCAGAGGGCCAGGAGCCAGGCCGGCTCTCAGAGCAAGCAGCGGGGAAGACCTCAGCAGGTGCGCCAGCCTGACCTGCCCCGCTGCCCAGCTGCAAGGGAGCAATCACGGTCTGGGCCTGTCTGCTTGCAGCCATTGCAGCTCCTGCAGACATCCCCAGACTAGGCCAGCTGGCTTGGGCACGACAGCAAGGGCCAAGCCCCAGGTATTTCCGCCATGCCCCGAGCAGCCCACACTGAGCCGTATTGCTATCACGGCACCACGACAAGCAGCACCCAGGGCAGCCGAATGCCAGCTGGGGCGTGCTGATGTTCGCTGGAGTCACTGCTGTGACTGCGATGGGCACGGTGCGCAGGCACTGACCGGATCCACGGCTTGCACAACGCCAACTGTCTGAAGGGGCAGTGGTGGTCCCCAGCACCAGCTCGCCGGCACAGACCGGTCGGCTGGGACCTGGAATGAGGTGTCACCATCCTCCAGCTCTTTCCAGCTGCAAAGTGCTCTACCAACCTCTCCCCAGGAACCCTCCCAGCACTGCCCCACTCCCTGTCTCTGTCACACAAATGTCCACATAGGGGAAACTGAGGCACGGAGGGGTAAAGGCCTGGGGTGGTTTTAAAAGTGCCTAAGTGACAACAAGTTCATGTCCTTCTGCCAGGCTACAGGGCAGGACAGTCCCGTGGATGCAGTCGAAAGCCCCTCCCAAAGCGCTCAGAAGTGGCCTTGGATTTGGGATGCCTGTGGGAACCGAGACCCTCAATGCCTCGGAGCGTTTGGGCCTCATCACCATCCTCCGGCCCCACTGAGGTCCGCTGCAGTCCTGGGTGCTGGGCCCAGTGTGCAGCGCGGTCCCGAGAGGGCTTCGAAACCAGCCGCTGGCTTTGAGGACCGCAGCCGAAGCAAGCCAGTCGGTGCTGGGCTGAGGCAGAGGAAATCTATGAATCTAAAGGACGTGGAGCAACGGGTTCAAACGGGGGCAAAAGAGATGTAGACGAGATCTGGGGGGAAAGGCCCCAGGTGTGCGGGCAGCGAGGCAGCGAGAGCTTGCCCCACGCAGGGCTGGCGTCTCCTTCCCGGCGGGTCCCAAACGGAGCCTGGAGAAGCACTACACGGGGCTGGGATAGTTGCAGCCGCCAGCCTTGGTGCAGGGGCTGGACCCGATGCCCCTTGCGGTCCCTTCCTGCCCTGGGATCCTGTGACCAGAGCCCGGGACTCTCTGGGCCTCACAGAAATCATTTCCACTACATCTGTCCAGGGCTGGATGTGGCCCAGGGCCACGGGGTCTGGGACCCGTGGACACCACCGTGACAAAGGGGCCCAGTGGGAAAGGGTAATTAGGTGCGTTACGGCACAGCCACAGCAGGTCACGGGTGGCGCTACCGGGGCTTTCTCCTTTCTTTGCAACAGAAGAATCGCTCTGAGATTTGCCCACGGTCAAAAAACAAGGGACGACGAAGAGCTGGCGTTTGCCGAAGGGGCTGGAGGCTAACGAGCAGGACCTTGAGTATGAGAAGGTTGAAGACCGCTGCTCCAGGGCTAACGAGGCCTGACACGTCTGTCACTGGTTCTGGCCGTGGGCCAGGCTGGGGTGTTTTCCCCGGGGTCCTGCTCCAGCCTGGCTTGCTAATCACCTCCTGCCTTAGGTCTGTCCCCGAGGAGCGGCCCCAGACCTGCAAACCAGGACACTAAGCACGCTGCCTGCCACCCCGAGGGCCACGGATAACTTGGGACGGACCCTTCTCTGCTGACGTGATGGCTTGGCATGACCAGCCCCGGGAGGGAGTCTTAAAAGCACGGGGAACGAACGAGAGACTCCCCAGTAATGAACCGGCAGCCCACCTGAGACGCAGAGCCCCTG
The DNA here is from genome assembly GCF_000455745.1 of Alligator sinensis. Classification (NCBI taxonomy): domain Eukaryota; kingdom Metazoa; phylum Chordata; order Crocodylia; family Alligatoridae; genus Alligator; species Alligator sinensis. The sequence continues at coordinate 219,827 of NW_005842568.1, read as the reverse complement.
AATGGCACCAGGGCCGTAGCCCAGGGGCACCCGTGCACTGTCCTTAGCAGCCTCGCAGCACAGCTGCCTGAGGGCAAAGCCAGCGAGAAACGGAGGGGCCGGGGCAGGGAACGGGGCCCCAAGAGCCCATTACGAGAGGATCCGTCGCCTTGCCCCCTCGAGTCCACCTCTCGCTGCCCCGCGGGGGAGAAGGGTCATGGGAGGGCCCCGTGGTGCAGCAAAGAGGCCCAGCATTGTGCGGCACATCTGCAAAATGCGGCCACCTCTGAGGTGGAACGTAGGCGCCACATACAAGCAGCCGTAGGGAGGGGAGACGAGCTCCCACATGGGGAAGGGCAGAGAGGCAGCGATGGGATCGGCTCAGTGGCATACGGGCCAGGCCGTGGGGCTAAGACCCCGTGCAAAGCCCGCGCGGGGCGATGACCGGACCCAGTTCGTTGCGACTGCGTTGCTTAGCTGGGTGCATGCACGACGCTGCAGTGAGCTTGCGGGGGCTCGCCGGCCTTGCTGGCCGAGGCCAGCACGGGGCAGCGGGGGCAGTGCCCTGGCAGCAGAGCACGGCGGGACCCTTGGTGCAGGGGGAGGCAGCTGGTAGCAGCGAGGGCCGTCAGGGCCCACGGGGCTGGGATGCAGAAGCAGACGCGGGGGGGCTGGGGAACAATGTCCCGTTGTGCGTCTGCGTCAGCCTCAGGCCCGCTGGGGACACGGCCCGGAGGCGCTGGCGCGGGGCCAGGCGCCTTCTCCTCCTTCTTCCTTCCGCGCAGCTGCTGAGCTCGGGGGGCACAGCCGGATGCCGGGCAGCTGCCGGACAGGGGGGCATGGGGCGCGTGGCCTGTCTGTCCCACGGGGCCGGGGGGGGGCACGCTCTCCATGCTGAGCGAGCACCCTGCAGGCGGCCAGGCCTGATGCCGGGGGTTGCTTTGTGGGTGGGGAAACTGAGTCGCAGGGACAGGCAAGATGCACGCAGACCTCGCTAGGGCCAAGCTCGTGCTGTGGTCTCAGCTTCCCTCCATCTCCTTCCTTCCGCAGGCCCCGAATGGTCTGGGGAGGGGGCTTTCCTGGGGGGCTGGTGGGAAGGACGGCACCGGAGCAGCCCGGGAGCAGGGGACGAACGGGAAGTGACTCACTGCGTCCACAGAAACGCCCTGCACCAGACGAGCCCCGCCACACAAATGACACCCCTGTGCCCCCCCGTACGGCCCTCCCCCATGCACTCTGCCCCCTTTTCACCCCCCACCCGTGCTGCTGTACCCCTGTGCAGTACCGCTGGCCAGGGCACCTTGCATAGGCTGGGAGGCATGGGGGTCTGAGGGGGAGGTTCCTCCTGCCCCTGCCCCCTCCGCAGCCCCTGCACCTGGGGGGGGCACTGGGGCCAGACCAGCCGGCCCCTTGCTGTGTCTCCTAGGGGGCATCACCTTGCCCACGCCTGCTCCCCGGAGACGCCTGCCCACTTCCCTCCCCATGGCCTGACTGCAGCCGCCCGCTGGCACCTCTCCCCCGCTCACCCCGGAGCCAAAGCGAGTGCAATTAGCAGGATTCGTTATACCTGCAGGGCGTGGGCCAGACCAGGGACCTCTGCATGCCGGCGGCACTCTGCCGCTGGGCGAGGAAAGGCCCCTCTCTGAGCGAGGTCCTCTGCCCTGAGCCCTGGGGAGCAGGAAGGAGACACTGTGTGTGCATGGGTGTGTGTATGTGAGAGTGTGGCTCTGTGTGAGCAATGTGTGTGTGCATGTGTGCATAGGTGTGTGTACATGAGAGTATGACTATGTGAGCAATGTGTGTCTGTGTGAGTGTAAGCATTATTTGTGTGTGCATGTGTGCGTATGTCCATATGTGAGCATCGTCTGTGTGGGTATTCACGTAGCTCTGTGCAAGCATTTTCTGTGCACATGTATCAGTGTGAACCTGACCTATGTGCAAGTGCATCAGTGTGGTTCTGCCTGAGTGCTGCATGTGTGTGTCACTAGTAATGAGAGTGCTTTATGTGCGTCAGTGTGGCACCATGTAAGCACTATACATGTGCATGGGTGTGTGTATGTGAATGCACCTCTGTAGGAGCCCTGTGTGTGTGAGTGTAAGCATCATCTGTGTGTGCGTGTAAGCACAATTTGTGTGTGCATGCATGCATGCGTGTGTGTGTGTGTGCGTGTGCATGTGGCTCTGCAGGAGCCCTGCCTGCATGCTGTGCATCGCCGTGGCTCAGCGAGCACCATCTCGCCCCACATCCCCTTCTCCCTTGGCGCCTCCGTGACGGAGCGTGCGTCTGCTGCCGTCTAGGTGTGTCAGTGTGTCACGGGAAAATAGGGCACGCGGCCCGTGGGCTCTCCCTGGCACAGCCGCATGGCCGCCATCCTCCCTTTCCCCCCTGCCGAGGAGGGGGCTTCACATAGGTGTCCCCGGGGGGGTGGCCGGTAACATGCCTGGCAGGGGGGTGCATATACACACGTACGTGTGTGTGTGTGTGTGCATGTGTGCATGCGGGGGAGAGATCTTGGGCAGCTCCTCTCCCAGGGGCTCCCCGTTGTCACCTTCTGCCCCACGGCCAGAGATGCACAGAGCAGCGGGGGTGTTACCTGCCCCCCTCCAGCTGGGGGTCTTGGCCCCCCAACATCCTCCCTGGGAAGGCCCAGGATAAGCCGCCCCCTCGCCCAGCAGCCAGGGCCTGCTCCCCGCCCCGGGACGCCCGCCCGTGTCCGCATCCGCCTGCGCGGCTCACACGGCCAGGGGCAGACGACGCTGCTAATTAGCAGCTGGCCCA
>NW_005842568.1:200413-210591 GCF_000455745.1 Alligator sinensis | reverse complement strand
GGCGCCCGAAAGCCGCTGATGCCAGGAGCCGGGCGGCCGGGTGGGAGCGGTGTGGGCAGGGCAGGCGGCGCGAGGTGGTGGGGTCTCAGCTCGGGTCCTGAGCAGCAGCCCCCAAGCAGGGAGGGGCTCTGGGACCGCTCGGCTCCAGGCTTGGAGGGATGCAGGGGGCTGGGGCGCAAGTGCGGGGGCTCCTTGCTCACCCCCACGTGGTGCCTAGACCGTGCTGGGGCTGGCTGGGGCCTGGGGGTGGTTAACACGGAGCAAGCGGAGCAGGCATCTGGCGGGGGGCCCTCGGGACGCCTCGTGTGCAGCAGCTCGGCTCACACGCTCCTCTCCGGCGCTGGGATTATTATTTAATGTGCAGGAAAAGCAGGGCCGGGGGGGGGACCCTGACCCCAATGCGGGGTCCTTGGGGGCGGGGAGGGGGTCAGGCAAGATGCTCAGGGTACCCCGGGTGGGAGAGCAGCAGAGACGAGCTCTCCCGCCCCAGCCCCCTCCGCGCGGCGGCACTGCTGGCTCCCAGGAGGAGCCGCGGGGAGCCACTTAGCAGCCCACCAGATATAGGTCACGCCGCGGCAGCGAAGCCTTGGCTTGGGGCCCGCGTGGAGCCCCCTCCCCGCTTTGTGCATCCGCGGCCCCGTCGCCTGCAAGTGCTCTCCAGCCAGCGTTGCCCAGCCCGCCGGCCCCGCTCCCCGGGGCCACGACGCTGGAGGCGAGGAGGCTCCCGGGGACTCCTGCTGCACCTCCCCTTGCTCCCGACCCCGTTGGAAGAAGGGGTCCCACGTATGAAATGCGGTGCTACGGGGCAGCTCCTGCTTCCTACTGCACGTGCGCCTGCCCGCTCCGCCTTCGGAGCACTGCAAGGGCGTTGCATCGCGCTACACATGTTACGTCTGCCCAGAGCCTCCGCCGCCTCCCATCAGGGGATGAAATAAAAGCTGGAAAAACACAGGTCCTCCACCAACGGCTGAGCCAGACTACCCAGCTGCAGAAGCACCCTCCCGCGGCCCAGCTTTCTCTACGACAGCTCGTCACTCCTGTCGGAAGACAGCAGAGGAAGAGCCAACCTTTTCCGGGGGTCCTTCACTCTCCAGGTTAGGGGTGCATGATACACAGCCCGCAGGCTGCATGCGGCTCACCTGGCACCTGCCGTAGCTCACGATTCGCCTCCTCGTTTCCCTGCTGTTCCCCAAGCATCGAAACAGAGAAAAGCGAAGCTTTGCCAGAGGTTACAGTAGCTCCTGGCCTTCGTGTCCATGGCTGGGCAGCCCTGGCCTGCCCGTAGCAGGGGTCCTTCTAGCAAGGCAGCCCGCCCCACGGCACTGTACCCACTCCTTCCCTAGAGAGACGTTGTGCGCTATCACACACTCACATCACCGATGGTGAGGCCAAGAGGGGCTGCACCCTGAATGTGAAGGGACGGGGGTGAACGCTGCCTCTGTCAGCCCAGGAGGGGACAGATGAGACCGCTCCACGGGCTCAGCGGGACCTGTGCCAAACCGGCCTGCTGGACCTCTTCTGCGCGTCCCGTTGCAAAGGCAGCAGGGTGCAACTTGGACCCAGACGTGTAGAAGAGCAGTGGCCTCAGGAGTCCCTCCAGTGCAACCCCTGCCCCAAGCAGGATCACCCCTAGACTGGACACCCCGGGCAGAGGCCAGCAACCCCCAGTCTGTGCTGGGGGGGAAATCCCTTCCTGACCCCCTGTGTGATGATCAGTCTGAGCCAAGGCAGATCCAAGCCATAGGGTCTTTGGCCTTCTCCATCGCACTTCCTAGGAGCACTGAGGCACGTTTTGCGAATTGGCTAGAGGGTCGCACCCAGAGAGTCGTGGTGGATGGGTCGGTTTCGACCTGGAAGGGTGTGGGCAGTGGGGTCCCGCAGGGCTCGGTCCTTGGACCAATACTCTTCAATGTCTTCATCAGCGACTTGGACGAGGGAGTGACGTGTACTCTGTCCAAGTTTGCAGATGAAACAAAGCTATGGGGAGAAGTGGACACGCCGGAGGGCAGGGAACAGCTGCAAGCAGACCTGGACAGGTTGGACAAGTGGGCAGAAAACAGCAGAATGCAGTTCAATAAGGAGAAATGCAAAGTGCTGCACCTAGGGAGGAAAAATGTCCAGCACACCTACAGCCTAGGGAATGACCTGCTGGGTGGCATGGAAGCGGAAAGGGATCGTGGAGTCCTAGTGGACTCCAAGATGAACATGAGTCGGCAGTGTGACGAAGCCATCAGAAAAGCCAATGGCACTTTATCGTGCATCAGCAGATGCATGACGAACAGAACCAAGGAGGTGATACTTCCCCTCTATCGGGTGCTGGTCAGACCGCGGTTGGAGTAGCGCATGCAATTCTGGGTGCCGCACTTCAAGAGGGATGCGGATAACCTGGAGAGGGTCCAGAGAAGGGTCACTCGTATGGTTAAGGGCTTGCAGGCCAAGCCCTACGAGGAGAGACTGGGGCACCTGGACCTCTTCAGCCTCCGCAAGAGAAGGTTGAGAGGCGACCTTGTGGCTGCCTATAAGTTCATCACGGGGGCACAGAAGGGAATTGGTGAGGTTTTATTCACCAAGGCGCCCCCGCGGGTTAAAAGAAATAATGGCCACAAGCTAGCAGAGAGCAGATTTAGACTGGACATTAGGAAGAACTTCTTCACAGTTAGAGTGGCCAAGGTCTGGAACGGGCTCCCAAGGGAGGTGGTGCTCTCCCCTACCCTGGGGGTCTTCAAGAGGAGGTTAGATAGGCATCTAGCTGGGGTCATCTAGACCCAGCACTTTCCTGCCTATGCAGGGGGTCGGACTCGATGATCTATTGAGGTCCCTTCCGGCCCTAACATCTATGAATCTATGAATCATCTATGAATCTATGTAACCAGTTACCTGCCATTGCAGGACCCTGGACATGGCCGGTGCCCTCAGTCCCTCGTGTGCTCTTCCATGGCACCGTGGTTGGGGGCTGAACGGTGGGGGTGCTTCGTGCCTGGGAGGTGACACAGCCCTTTGTAGAGAAACGCATCGCATGGTTTCCTGCCGTCGGAGGAGACAGGACATGGAGACTGTTTCAAGACCCCTAAGCTCCTCGTTAGCACCTGAGGGAGTGAGCTGCCGCTTACAGAAACTTGTGCCCCTCTGATTTAGCAAGTGCATAAGGTGCTAACCCACCTGGCCTCCTCCCTGGGTTCAGACTATCACAGCACGTGAGAGCCACCGTGCCGGGCCCGACGGCTGTTCGGTGCCACGCCACAGCGACCAGGGACTCCCTGCGGGTGCGGCGCGCTGCTTCACCAAGGTCACATCGGATGAGCCCCCGCGTCCGGCTGCACAACCCCCCTACGGCACAACAGCAGATCGAGGGAAGATGGTGACAGGGGACAAGAAGCTGAAAAAGAGCCAGCAGTGTGCCCTTGGTGCCAGGACGGCTACCGGCGTCCTGGGCTGCATCTGTAGGAGCGCTGCCGGCAGATTGAGGGCAGTGATTGCTCCCCTCTGTTCAGCACTGGGGAGGCCCCATCTGGAGTCCTGTGTCCAGCGCCACATCTGGAGTCCTGTGTCCAGCTGTGGCCCCCGCTGCAGAAAGGATGTGGACACATTGGAGAGAGTCCAGCGGAGGGCAATGGAAATGGTTGTGGGCTGGGGGACAGGACTGGTAAGGAGAGGAGGAGGGAACTGGGCTTATTCAGTCTGGAGAAGAGAAGACCAAGGGGGATTGAATAGCAGCCTTCGCCTCCCGGGTGGGAGGCTGGAAAGGGGATGGAGCTGGGCTGTTCTCAGTGGGGGCAGACGACAGGACAAGGAGCAATGGGCTCCAGCTGCAGCAAGGGAAGTTGAGGTTGGATATTAGGAAAAATTATCACCAGGAGGGCGGTGAAGCAGTGGACAGGCTCCCCAGAGAGGTGGTGGGATCTCCATCCTTGGAGGTGTTGAAGACGCGGGTAGACCAAGCCTTGGCTGGGATGATGTAGTTGGGGCTGGTCCTGCTTGGAGCAGGGGTTGGACTAGATGTGACCTCCTGAGCTCCCTCCAACCCTCGTTTTTGATGGTTGTATTGACACCCTCGTTGCTCCCGTGTCGCTGAAAGGAGCAGGGATAACACGAAAACCTAAAGACAGAGCATCATCAAACCTGCAAGCCGTGATGGGCTCCTGGGGAGTCTTACGGAGGAGCCCAGTGACTGCAGCCTCCTTCATCGGCCCAGAGCTGCCGGGACGATGCTCCCACGCCCCATGACTGGGCCGATAGCAAAGAGCGCTCGAGTCTTTCAAAGACATTTCAGTGACCCCCTTTCACTAGTTACCAGCTCCGTCCATCCAAGAAAAACACCAGCAGCTCGTCAGATGTGGTCAAGGCGGGGGCTGCTTTGTGCCTGGCCGCGCTGACTTCATCTCCCTCGATGACGGAGGCCAAGAGGCTACCGACCAGAGGAAAGAAAGGCAGCGATGTCCCGAAGAGAGGGAGCGGCAGGAAAGGAGGGAGACCCGTGAGGTCACCGGGGCTGGACAGTCTGTGCAACAGCCTTGCACGCCCCTTGCTCTGAGCCTCCCCACGGATGGGGTTTCCATCCCGCCCCAGCCTCATGGCTCTCATTTCGGTCCTGCCTCCGTTTCCCTTGTTCCCTCGATCCCGCCGCCCTGCCCCTCTCACCCGGGTCTCAGCGCCGCTCCGTCCCGGTGCACCCCTTTCCCCTAATCTCTCCTCCTCAGAAAGTCCCTCCCTACCAGGCTGGGCCCCTGTGATCACAGGGCGTGCTATCAGTGCCACTCCGGTCCTCTTCCCCTGTCTGCTCTGCTGCTCTGCTTCCTGCTCCCTCCCGCAGCTGCCGCATGTCGCGCGTGGAGGAAGCTGCCCGTGCCGCTTGTGGCACACAGGCGATAGGCTGGGCACCCCTGGATTAATACCAGCCTTGATTAGTCCCGCCATGAGGACATACACAGCTGGCCACCGCATCCACGGCTGACGCCTTGTAACCCCCTGGCCACGCGTGCTGGGGACTAGGTGCTTTGTACGCAGTAAACCTGCAGGAGCCAAGTTTGGGGCCAATCTTTTTATAGCCCCCAAGGTCACCGACCTACCCTGTTATGAGGAGGGTGGGGGCGCTGCTGGAGCAGGCTGCAGAGAGCCTGATGGCAAAGGGGCTGCAGGCACGCGCCGAGCTGCAGGACACCGGGCTGCTGACGGCAAACTCGGCACCTGGGCCACGGGCGCCGAGACCTGGCTCAGATGACCCGAACTGGGTGGGCTTGAGGCGTATCAGCACCAGCACAGACAGCATCACTGCCCTGTCCTCTCCTCCAGGCCCTGGGGTCTGGACCCTTGTACCACATCCCCCAGAAAGGCTGCGGGCGCCTAGGGCTGGGCAGTGGACCAGCACCTCCTTCCCCTGGCCTGCGAACCCAGGGCTGGGGTCAGCTGGGCTTGGGGGCCAAAGGAACAGGGGGTCCTCTGGTTCCTACAGCAGCCGTCTCCACGGGGAGGCTCCAACCCCCGGGGCAAGCCCAGGTCTCTCCGGAGGGGGCAAACCCCGCGCCTGGTGCCACGCGGCCACGTGCTGGGAGCAGAATTAGCTCCTTCTGTCAGCCGCGCATGAGTCTGTGCGTGCTTGTATGTGTGCGTGTGTATTTAGGCATCCGTGTAAATGTGTGTGTGCGCGTGCACATACATGGATGGATGACTGTGTGTGCATGTTGTATGTGGGTGTGCGTGCACAAGGATGCATGTGTGTGTGTGGGGAGTGGATACACAGCTGTGTGTGCATGTTGTGTGTGCGTGCGCGCACGTATGTGCATGGATGCACGACTGTGTGCATGTTTTGTGCGTGTCTGCATGGAAGCATATTGTATATGTATGCATGGATGCATGGCTGTGTGTGCATGTTGTATGTCTGTATGCATGGATGTATGTCTGTGCGTGCACGTTGTGTGTGTGTGTGTGTGCATGGATGCACAGCTGTGTGTGTATGTGCGTGTGCATGCACACATGTGGGGAGGTGGGAGGGGGTCCTATTCTCCTTCATAAGTGGGTAGCCCCCCTGCCCTACCCCCTTGGCCTTCCCTTGGTCTTTGTATCCCCCTCTCGCTGCTCAAAAACCAGGCTGCCCCTTCCAAGGCCCGCGTGCCTTTCATCCCATTTCACCAGCCTCTGCTGAGGTCCGGGAGCCGCGTTGCCTGATGCTTTATGCCCAAGAGTATGTGGGGGCGGGGGGTCTGTTCTGACTTCAACCAGGGTCTGACCCGAAACAGGGGGAGGAAAACGCTCCCGACCCGAAACACCTGGGCGGTTTTCCTCTCTTCTGTCACAGCAGTGTTTGGAAGGGCACGGCAAGGACCCGTCAGGAGATTAAACCCACCGCGAGCGGCAGCTGCTGAGATCGGAGATGCCTCGATCGTCTCAGTATAGTTCAGGGCAAGTGCTCCCGAGGACAAGTCGCCCCCTGAACCCCTTCTCTCCCCGTCTCTCTAACGCAGCGGTTCTCAGCTTTGGTAGACCCCGGGCTCCCGTCGGGAAATGCCGGCGGTAGCCGTCTGCCCGCTCCAGGCGCCGGTGTGGCAACGTGCTAGCTGCTGGGGCTGCAGCCCGGCGGTGCACAGCAATCCCTGATTGCAGGCTGCCTCGGGAATGGGGCCCGCTGAGAGAGAGAACTAGCAAAGACCTCAGCCAGCCCCCAGCTGAGCTGACACCGTGGATCCCCACTCGACATCTCTGGGTTTATCGTGGGACTCGGGTGTAGGTGTTTGCAGACCTGCTCGTGCTGATGGTGCCTGGCACCCTTGGAAGGATCTCGTGGCGCCCCCGGGCACTTGGCACGCCGGTTGAGAGCTGCTGCGCTCGCACTGTGCTGCGCGGTCCTTAGCAGAGTGCAACGCACAAGGGACGGACGCGTGTGCCAGGACGCTGGGGTGGCCGCGTGCCCGCCGTGAATCTCAATACGGCCTGGCTGTCCCACTGTCCCTGCTTCATACACCTGCCCCCTCCACGCCGGGGCCCTTGTGACTTATCGCTGAGCCCGCTCACCAGGGTTTGACAAGAGCTCCTTCCAAACAGACAGCCAGTTTTGGTGTAAAGATGGGTCCATCCCTGCCTTTGCGACTTGATCCCCTTCCTTGTTCCTGCCATGAATTTGCTGGGCTTGTCCCAGCCCTGAGTCCTGGCCGTGCCTTTCTCTGCTGGAGGAAGGAGCCCCTGGGGACCAGCTCTTCTCTCCATCCTTTCCCCGGGCAACCAAGACAGCCCGCAAGTTGCTTGTTGATAATATGAACAGCGCGAGCCGGCTCAGGCTCTCCCTGGACGGTGTTTACTCCGGCCCGCAAATCCCTCCCAGCCCTTCTCAGCGTCCTTTGCAAAAGCAGACCCAGGGATGGTCTCCCCAAGCCCCTTCCCTGCCCCTACTCACCGCTCTCCTGTTCACCATACACGACCTCCTTTCGTTCTTCCACGGTGCTGCTTCGATCCCCTGGCCCAAGGGAGACCCGGGAGCCCTCGACCTGCCTGGCAGGAGCGAAGCGGCCAAATGCATCACCTGTGAGGTGGCGCCCGGGCTGGATCAGTCTGCCCGGGGCTGTTGCACACAGCGCCGGCTTTTGCTCAACTGTCCATGCAGGTCCAGTGTCACCAACCCGCCGGCCGGGGCTGCAAGGGTATTAAAAGCCCCTCCAAAAACTCTCTGCATCGCCTGCGCCTTGTTTACGGGCTGTCAGCTCATGTGCATCCGTGTCTGCGAGGCCACGCGGTGCTTTTCTGACGTGCCCAAGCAGCGCTTCATGCTGCCTTCATGCTGGCACCAGGTTTCGGTGCCTCATCCTTACGCCACGCTGAGAGGCGTGTCTTTTCTGCCGCTGCTCCGGCATCTCCTGTGGAGGGGCCCGGTCCTCACGCTCTGCCGACGGCTCCGTGCAAAGCGACGGTTTGCTCTGACTCCGTGCAGCAGCTAGCGCCCAAGCAGCCCGGCCTCTCCCCGGCCCAGCCGCCAGCTGCTCCGGCTCGCATCCCTCAGCCTTGGGCACGGCTAGCATACGGCTCTGTCGTCTCCCCGGCGTCTCGTCTAGCACGCGTGCCTTGCCGTAGTGACAGCCGCGCGTGCATCGCGGTTTGCTGGCCCGTCTGCCTCGCTCAGCCTAGCGGCGCTCTGTCCCATTGCACTCGCACACGTTTCACCCTCTTTGATTTCTCTGCTAGACGCCGTGCACGGAAAGAGCGGAGCAGCCCTTGCTCTCTGCCCAGCCACGGCCCCTCACTTCCCAGCCCTCCTGGCCATCGGGGTGAGGGCTGCCCAGCCCCACAAGCACCCCCAAATGAAACAGGGGGGACTGCGGGGCTGCTGGGACACCGCAGGGGTGAGCTATTGAGAGCAGGGAGGGATGGGGGTGCCCCGGAGATGGGGACGGTTGCAGCTTTCTCCTCTTGCAGCGTAGGGAGGAGTGGGGCAGAGCGGGGGTGACAACGCCCTGACCCCTGGCAGACGGACAGCATGTGTGTGTGTGTGTCTGTGTGTGTGTGTGTGTTGGGCGGGTAAGACCACAGGAATCCACATCTGCAGGTGTTTGTGTGTGCAAGAGAGTGTGTCTGTGTGTGAGCGACTGAGAAAAGACACATCGTCATGTGTGTGTGACAGAGCACGTGCGCATGCAGCAACCACAGGAGCCCACATCTGCAGGTGTTTGTGTGTGCGAGAGAGTGTGTCTGTGTGTGAGACTGAGAAAACACACATCATTGCGTGTGTGACACGGAGCACGTGTGTGTGTGCAACAGCACTCATTTGTGCGGCAATGTGTGTGCATGTGTGATACAGCATGTGCGTGTGGCAGAGAGGACACATCCGTATGGGACGACACGTGGGCACATATCATAGAAAATTAGGGTTGGAAGGGACCTCAGGGGGTCAAACGCGAGTGTGCAAGAGCGCACATCTGTGTGTGTGACAGAGAAAACACAGCTAGATGTGTGTGACAGAGAGCATGTGTGTGAACACACATCTACATGACAGAACAGGGTGTTTGTGTGTGACAGAGCATGCACGTGACAGAAAGCAGGGCCGTGTGCGACACTACACACGTGCATTTGTGTGTGACCGAGCATGCGTGTGAGACAGAGCGCGTGCGCGTGTGACCGAGAGACAAAGGAAAAGAGCACATCTGTGTGTGTGCATGTGCGTGTGTGTGTGTGTGTGGGCGGGCGAGACAGCGGCCCCGTGCGTGTCTGGCTGTGCTCACACCCACATGTGTGCGCCTGGCTCCCTCTGGAACACAACAGCCGCCTTTATGCGGAGCCCCGCCTCCCCGGCGGCCGCGGGCGAGCTGCTTGCTAATCGTTATTATGCTCGTTAAATGAGTGAGGGAATGTGCCGGACACAGGGCCTCATTCATGCCCGCGCTGCATTCCCGGCCCCTTCCCCCGCGCCCCCTCCCCACTGCCCGCGGGGCTCGGCCGCTGGGCAGTGCCGCCCGGCCTGGCACGAGCGCCCGGCAGCCTCGACGGGTCAGCGGGACACAGCTTGGCTCGGGGCTCCCAGACCCGCGCGCTGCGACTGCTGCTGTTACGCGCCGGGCCAAGGCGGTCGCTGGCACGGGTGCGAGCACCGTGCAAAACAGAGACCCCCCGCCCCGGGTCCGGGTGAACATCTGCAGAGCCCTTCGCGGCCCCTGTAGCCACGTGCCCAGCCTGCCGCTGCCCTCCTTCAAATGCTGCTCTGCCACGAAGCCTAAGGACGTGGCCGTGGTCTGGATGCCGGCCAGTTCTGTGCGTACAGCACCCAGCGCGCCCGGCAAGGGTTTGGACCTATAACAGCCCGGGCAGGTAGGACGCTCTGCAGGTGAGGGCAGAGAGCCGGGATGCCCAGGCCCCGGCCCCGCTGCTGGGTTACTCAGCAGTGACAGGACACGCGGTGGCCCTGGGCCAGCCACGCCGCGTCTCGCCAGGGAGGGGACGTCACAGATGGAGCCTGCGCTTCGCCCCCACAAACCTCGGCCCTGTGAAAGTCTAGAGGGACACGGGGCCTCGCTCCCGGCCCCAAGACCTTGCTCTCTCCAGTGCAGTATCTGCGGTTCCTGTAGGGCCTATAGAACCGTCCCCCGCCAGCAGCAGCTCAGGGCAGGGCTGGCACCATCACAGGCCGTGACTGCAGGCGGGGGAGCAGCAGCAGAGCCGGGGCAGAGCAAGAGCAAGACCTGGAAGGGGCAAGACCAGAGAGG
>NW_005842568.1:199881-200403 GCF_000455745.1 Alligator sinensis | reverse complement strand
CCCCCCCCCCCCCCCCCCGCAGACAGGCAGGGACGAGGCACCGAACTGAGGGAGACGAACGACGGAGCCAGGACGGTCTAGGCCAAGTGTGCAGAGGATGCCGAACCCCGGTGCATGCATTTATTTGCATATGTACTGGCATGCAAGTGTGTGCAATTGTGTGCATGCACACCACTGCCCGGTGCTGGCTCCAGAGCCCGCCGTGGGAAAGGGGACCTGAATTGCTGCCCTCCCACGAAGGGGTGAATTTGCCAGGGCAGTAACTAGCACGGGAAGGGTGGAGGCAGCCAGACGCCCACTCCCCCATCCCTGCGATATCACAGCAGGGTGCCCTGGGAGTGCCGGGGGCTGCCCGTCGGGTCCTGGCCGAGCAGGAGGAGCAGACATCGATCACCGCGGGGCGGCCCCGCCGGCCTCTGGGTGCTGCGTGGAGCAGCAGTCAGCCCTGCATCCCCGGCTAGGTGGCGAGGCATCTCTGCACCAGGCCACGCCGCAGCCAGGAGCCTCCAGGGCTGCTTCCTG
>NW_005842568.1:197424-199127 GCF_000455745.1 Alligator sinensis | reverse complement strand
CAGGTCTGCTGGCCAATGCATATTCAGCAGGTCGCGGCCGCACAAGGGATGCGAATCTGCAGCATCATCCTAGCAACCTCTGCCAGCCGCTGGGTCACGTGGACGGGACTCCGCTGAGGAGGCCCAGCTCGTGCCACTGGTGAGGGCTTGGCCCGTAGCCGAGCACCCCAGGTAGCCCGGGGCCACCCTAGAGCCAGGACGTCGCCACGGGGCTCTCCCGCCGGGGACGCGGGTGGCCACGCCGGGGCCCCACCCCGTGCCGAAGCCGTGGCCGGGGCCAGCGCTTACCTTGTACTTGGCGGCCAGCAGCTCGGTGGCCTCCTGCTCCTTCCGCAGGTCCTCGATCATCTTCTCCTTCTCCTCCAGGAGCTTCTGCTTGTCCTCGCTCACCAGGCTGTGGTCGTCCTGGATGGCCGCCTTCTCCTCCTCCAGCCGCTCCTTCTGCTCCCGCAAGTAGTTCTCCATGTTCTTCTCCAGCCCGTCCTCGTGGTCCTCCTCGGCCTCGTGCTCCGGGGCGCCCTCCCCGTCCAGCGCCTTCTTCCGCCGGCTGCTCCTCCTCCGCCGCTTGCTCAGCATGCCGCGCTTCTCCAGCTGGGCCTTGAGCCGCACGATCTCCTCCTGAAACTCCCGCAGCAGCGTGTCCTTGGGGTCCTCGTTCACCCGCGGCTTGTTCTTGATGTTCTTGGCCCGGTTGGCGAAGCGGAGGGTGGACAGGCTCTCGTCGTAGCTGTGCGAGGCCGGCCCGAGGGTGGCCACCATGATGGTCTTGGCGTTGCCCCCCAGGGAGTCCTGCAGGAGCCGGGTCAGCTTGGAGTCCCGGTAGGGGATGTGCGTGCTCTTGCCGTCCACCAAGGCGGAGATGACGTTGCCCAGCGCCGAGAGGGAGAGGTTGATCTTCGAGGCTTCCTTCGGCCGCTCTCCCGGCGCCCCGGTCTTGCTCTGGCGCTCGCTGCCCGCCAGGTCCACCAGGTTGAGCTTGCCCACGCGGATGTGGTCCTCGCCGTCCAGCCCGGTCTCGCTGCACTCGACCGTGATCATGAAGATGGCGTGGGAGCGGGAGCTGTGCTCGTTCAAGTTGGTGGTGCCCACCGCCCGGGCCTGGTTGCCCAGGTTCATGACGTGCTCGATCTCCTTGACGTTCTTGGTCACGAAGGACGAGAGGTCCTTGATGTAGACGCCCGTCTCCGGGTTCTCCTTCAGCTCCAGCTTCTTGCTCTGGTCCTTGGCCAGCAGGTCCCGGATCTCCTCCTGGTAGATCTCCAGGTAGGAGGCCCTCACCAAGTACTGCTGGTTCTGGGACCGCGAGATGTGGGTGAAGATGTGCTCGAAGGAGTTGGGGATGACCCCGCGCTTCTCGGGGTTGGCCCACGCGCCTTGCATGGTGTAGGTCTTGCCGGTGCCCGTCTGGCCGTAGGCGAAGAGGGTCCCGTTGAAGCCCTGCAGCACCGAGTCAATGAGGGGCCGCACGGTCTCGTCGTACAGGTCCGCCTGCTTGGAGCTGGCGTCATACACCGCGTCGAAGGTGAAGGTCTTGGGCAGCTCCCCCAGCGAGGCCCGGGGGTTGCCCAGCCTCCCCTGGCCCAGCCGCACGTCCATCTCCAGGATCCGCTCGTACCCGGCGGCTTCCTCCTTGCGGCTCATCGGGCGGCACCGGGCCACCACCTTCAGCGCCTCGCTGAGCTTGGGCTTGGGGGCCAGCATGG
>NW_005842568.1:169610-197139 GCF_000455745.1 Alligator sinensis | reverse complement strand
GGGAAAAAAAAAGAAGAAGGGGGGGGGGGGAGAATGAGAGAGAAAGAGAAACCCCCCAAGCTGAGGGCAGCGTCGCCTCGGTGGGCTTCAGTTCCCCGCGGCGGAGGCCGGCCGCAGGGTCCCCGGCACTGCGGGCAGCCGGGGGCTCAGCACCCCCCGGGGGCTCCAGGGCCAGGGCTGGCAGCGCCTGGCCTGCCCCTCCGGATCCTCATTCATTGCAGCGCGGCAGCTGCTGTGCATGCGTGTGTGCGCGAGAATGAGGGAGGAAAACAGAGGGCGCTGGGCGGGCCTGTGCGATGCTGCCTGGGCGGATGCTGGGGGGGGCCGGCGGATGCAGCAGGGAGGGGAAAGCAACATCCCCCCCACAACATGCTGCTTGTCTGCCAGCCCCAGCCCCCTCCCTGCCCCGCAGCCCAGCACGCTGGGAGCTGTAGTCCTGCCTTTGTTGCCAGCCCTGGGGAGAGGCCAGCGGCCCCTGGGTCCTCTCCCCAGGGCTGGGGGCCTGCGGGCAGGTGCTGCGGCTCTTGCAAGTGGGAGGGCCCCCTCCCCACCCCTGCTGCACCACGGCTGCAGTGGGGATTTCGGCTCCATGCACCGCGCCCGGGATGCTGACAGCCCAGGCAGCGCTTGGGATAGGGCGTGAGGGTGGGAGTGATGCCAAGGGTCCATGCATGGGCTGGCAGAGGTGTGGGGGTCATCTCCGGCTGCCCGGCTGGGGGCAGGGGGTCGCCTGGCCCAGGGTCCTGTGTGCTGACTGCATGGTGGGGAGGGGGTCCTGGCACCCGGGGGCCTCCCTGATGCACCCAGCACGGACCCGGCCCTGCACGGGACAGAGGGGAGCAGCGACCTGCTGCAGGGGTCCCTGCTCATGGGGAGACGAGCCCAAGGGAGGCTGCGCCGAGCATCCATCCATACGGAGAGGCCAAGCTCGGGCCTGGAGAAACGTGTGGGGGAAGGCTGGGGGGACTGGAGCTGCGGGGTTGGAGCTGCGGGGTCAGGCACGGCTGATCCGGGGAGGTTATTCTTCACCTGGTCCCTACACCCCGCCAGGGTGGCTTCATCACAGCCACGTGCACATGTGCTGGCACGTGGGTGTGTGCCAGTGTGTGCATGCACACCACTGCCCGCTGTGCAGAGGACGCCACCATCTTAGCAATGAGACATCCGCCCTCGACGGCTTGGCTGCTGCCTGCCCCCCAGCCGCGCCGTGGCCCAGGATGGAGCAGTGCAGCCTGGTGCTACCTGCAGCCCCCGGGGTGAATCCGGAGCAGCTCAGGCGTCAGCAGAGGTGGACCTGTGACGTCTGCCCCTACCCCGGGGCTGCCTGCTCCCAGGCACAGCCCGCCCGAAAGCTTGGTCCTCAGGGACCGTCCTGCCCAGCGCCGCCGGCAACGTCTCAGCAGCGCAGGTCTGGTCAGACCGTCTTGGGCACGGCAGGATTCGAATCCAGGGCCTTCGGGGGCCAGTGCACCGTTGCACCCTGTAAGCACCTCGGGGTCACCTGAGCACCCCTCATCTGCCTCAGGAGCAGACAGGGGGGCATTTGGGGCAAGGTCATTCTGCAGACATCAGCAGTTTTCTATTCATGTATAGTCACCGGATGGAGCTTTGCCCCATCCTGGTGGGCAACCTCCACCTCGGGGCTCAGGGTGGAAGCAGGAGAGGGGAGGACAGGCAAGTTCACGCGTCGGACCTGCCGAGCTCGCATGCAATAAAAGGTAACAGCTTACTACTGCTGGCCGGGCGGTGGTAACCCCCTTAGCTCCAGCTGCAGAGGTCTGTGCCGGGGAGCTGGAAGTCCTTCATTTAAATCATGGGGGGGCACGGATAGAGAGAGGTCATTCGAGCCGAAATCATTAGGACCTCTGTCACTAGGGGCAAGCAGCTCCTGGCCCAGCCACCCTCCGTGGGTGACTTCGCTGACTCCACCGCCCCGCCATCAGACCCCCGGTTTAGCCTCGACCCGGAGCTGCACGGGGGTCTCGTGACATTTGTGGGGGTGCCCAGCCGGGGCCGAGGGGCACTGCCCTGTTGCAAATAATTCCTGGAGAGGGAGGTGCGCCCGAGAGGGTGCCCCCGTCGCCTGCCCGCTACCAGCCCAGGAGGAGATCACCAGGATTGAATGGGGCCCCTTGGGGCCTTGCTGGACTGGACCGTGACACCAGACTGGGAGCGAACCGGGGAAGCCGAGCCCGACTGACCGAGAGGATGGCTATTTGAGGACCCAACCAGCAGCTACTCGGACAGGCGCACCGCGCGGCGATCTCGGCCGGACTGGGCTCGAGACCACCCTGACCCAGCTCCGCTTGCCCCCACGCCCTTCGGCTCCTACCCTGGCCCGCGCCCGGGCGCTGCTCGCCGGCTCCGACGCGCTGCAGCCCTTTGGTCTGGCAACCCCGATCCAGCCAGGCACCCGTGTCCCAGGCGCTGGGAAGACCCCATTTCGGGCCCGCGTGCCAGCCTGGTCGCCAGGTGCAGAACATGAACTTAAACTGGAATGAGCTCAAAGAGGAGCCACGGCGCCGGCGAAGGGGAGCGAGGCCT
The DNA here is from genome assembly GCF_000455745.1 of Alligator sinensis. NCBI lineage: Eukaryota > Metazoa > Chordata > Crocodylia > Alligatoridae > Alligator > Alligator sinensis. The sequence goes on along the minus strand of NW_005842568.1, from coordinate 194,595 downwards.
TTTCCTTATGAAAGGAGATTAGCGGAGCTTCTGGTTTAGAAGTGGAAACTGGGAGCGCTCTTGACCCGTTCCTTTCTGGGGTGAATATGGGGGAAGGGGAAGAGCTTTTTAGGCTGAAAACCAGAGCTGGCATGAGGTCGTGGCTACAAACTGACTCTGGATCCATTTAGATTTGATAGCTAGAAATCTTTCCGCGGAGGGCAGTTCTGGAGCGGTCTTGTCTTGGAGAGAGTCCAGCAGAGGGCAAGGAAAATGGTTGTGGGGCTGGGGGACAGGACTGGTGAGGAGAGGAGGAGGGAACCGGGCTGATTGAGCCTGCAGAAGAGCAGACCGAGGGGGATTGAATAGCAGCCTTCACCTCCCTTCAGGGGCTGCAAAGAGGATGGAGCTGGGCTGGTCTCAGTGGGGGCAGATACAGGACAAGGAGCAATGGGCTCAAGTTGCAGCAAGGGAAGTTGAGGTTGGATACTAGGAAAAACTTTCTCACAAGGAGGGCGGTGAAGCACTGGACCAGGCTCCCCAGAGAGGTGGTGGAGTCTCCATCCTTGAAGGTTTTGAAGACCCGGGTAGACAAAGCCTTGGCTGGGATGCTGTAGTTGGGGCTGGTCCTGCTTGGAGCAGGGGGTTGGACTAGATGTGACCTCCTGAGGTCCTTTCAAACCTCATTTTCTAAAATTCACAGAAAAACGGGGAGCGCAGAGCCCACATCTCTTAGCCTGAACCGGGTACGTTTGTGGAAGGGCTGGTCTCACAGGACAGAGGCGTCTGGCATGCCAATCGGTGCGTGTTACGTGGGTCGTGCGCGGTTCCCGGGTGAGGTACAAAGATGGCTCTTGTCATGGGGAAGGTGTCTGGCAAGCCCATGCATCAGGGCTTTTGCTGGTTGCCAGTTGGGGCCAGGAAGGAAGTTGTCTCCCTTCCTGGATGCTGCTGGCTTCTGCGGGATTTCTCCCCGTCCCTCTGAAGCAGTGGGATGTTGGCCATGGCTAAGGCTGTGGGGTTGTGACTGGGCTGCATGGATTCTTCTGCTGGTACTAGAAAACTCAGTGGTTCCTGGCTAGGGGGTCTTGCTTCTCTGCTTGGGGTCACACTGAACTCGGGGGTAGGGGCCGGTGCCTTGGATCAGCTCCCCCCCGGACATGGGCAGCGCCCCGACACCCGTGCCTGTCCCTGCGACTGGCTGTGGGGTGTTCTCGGTGCCTGTAGCCACGGGCGGGTGTGCAAAGGGGGTTAACAGTGCCTGCAAACACAGGGGTCTGGCTCAGCCTCTGCCCTCGTCCCTCCCTGCCCCACGCAGATGGGATGGGGGGTCTGGGGCAGTCGCACGTGTCCACACGGCTCGGAATAATCTCCACGGCTTTGCAGGGGACCCACCGTGACGGGCTTCGCGGGCGATTAAACCTCTTGCAGTTAATCGAGTCGCAGCAGCCGCCCGCTCCCTAGAACAGGAGATTAACCCTTAATGAATTAATTAGGGTGTTTATTCAGCTGCCTTAATCTGAGCTGCGCAGCGTGGGCATGGAGCCCCTTCCCACCCCTTGGCGGGGGGCTGAGGCTCAGTTCAGCCCTCCGTGGGGAAGGGGACCTGGCAGGGCTCTTCTGCCTCTGCGACTCTCTCGGCATGTCCCGAGCTGACGGGCACGGGCTGGGGGAGGCATCGCGGTGCTTTCCTCGCTGCCACGGGCCTGGCGCTGCAGTGAATGATGCGTAATGGTGCGGGGGAGCAGGGGGCTGGAAAGGGGGAGGCAGGGAGCAGGGCCCTGGTCCGGGGCTGCAGGCTGGTGTCCCGGCTAAGTCGCGCTCCCAGCGCCCACGTCGCCGACCTGCTGACGGAGCGGCCTGGCTCGTGTGCTGGAGACGTCCAGAGCATGGCACCGTCCGTGCCCAGAGACACCGGCTTCCCTTCGCCCCCCACGGGCTCGGGATCACTAGCCCCATTATGCAAGCCGGAGGGTCCCGGCTGGAGGCTCTTGCCCCTCCACTCAGGATCAGACTGATGCTGCGTTGGGGTAAGCACGGGACTTTTCCTTCTTCCCTTTTGCTCAGATGGGCATGGACTGTGCGGGGTGGGGCTTGCTTGCCCCTATAGCTGGGGCACGGGCTCTGCCTGGGGTCTCTTGAGCACACATTAACCCCCTCTGCAGCCGCAGGACGTTGGCGGCTGCAGCCCCGTTTTCCTGGGGGCGGGGATGGGGGTGATGCCTTGGGCTGTGTCCGGGTGCCGGTGTCGTGTGGCTCAGAGGTTGCGCGTGGGGTTTGTCCGGGCTGGTTTGCACGGGGCTGATCCTGCCTCAGGCAGGGGCTGGGCTGGATGTGACCCCGCAGCTCCCCGCCAGTGGCTGCGCACCCTCCGTGGCCCAGGGCACAAGAGGCCCGCCGGCGGCTATGACCGCTCTCCTGACACAGGACTGCGCCCCCGCCCCTCGGGCCCTAGCGGAGACGTGCCCTGGGGAGCACGCTGGCACAGAGATGGGCCTGCCCAGGCAGAGCTGTCCTGGAGATAATTAGAGGCCTTCACACTGCTCATCCCAGCATCCCATCCACAGCAGTGGGGGCAGGCAGGACACGGACTCGATTCCTGCTCTGGGCGCTTGTTGCCTCAGTTTTGCCCACCTGCAAAATGGGCGTTGCATTTTCCTGCCGCATAGGGGCACTGGGAAAGGGAAGGGGCAGCTGGGATGCCAGGGGAGCAGTGTGTTGTTGTAGGATCCCGGGCGAACACCAGGAGCAAAGACAGGCAGAGAGGCTGGCTGGCCTGGGAACGCGGCTGGCTTGCCAGGCTTCAAACCAGGCTGCTGCTAGCGGATGCACATTGCCTCCTCGCGCGCAGGCTAACGCTAGCAGGACAACGGGGCTACAGACAGTGCATCCCCTGCCCTATGCACGGGGAAGGAAAGTGGGCTCTGAGCCGCCAGATGGGGCGCAGGACAGGATCAGGCCCCTCCACCCTGGATGCTGCACAAACACTGGATGCACAGACACCCCGCGTCCCAAAGGGCTGAGGGCCCAAGCACCCTCCTGCATGTGTGCCCCCCTGGCTGGCCCTGGACCCCGACCTTCTCTTGCAACCCGTCCTCATTGCAGAGCTGGTGCAGGATCAGCCTTGCTCGGGTGTGTGTGTCCACACTGCAACCCCCTCCTGGAGCCCTGCCTGCCACCCCCTCGAGGCACCAAGCCATCCGGGGGCACGTCGCCAGCCTGGAGGGGGTACCCCACGGTGAGCTGAAGGCAACTCCCCTTTGTTCAGGTGGAGGTGGGGGCAGGACAGGAGGTGTGGCAGTGGGGGTTTCTGGGTGTGCGGCGCTGCACGTTGTGCTCCCAAAGCAGCCCGGTGCCTGCTGAAGGCGGCCGCTGCCTGGCGCAGGAGATGGCGCCGTCGGGGGCAGCAGGGACGGCTCACACGCGCTGTGCTGACGGGTGGCTCCGGGGCTGGGCCCCTGCCTGGGGTGCACTTTGGACCCCCTGCCCCATCACTGGTTTTGGGGTGGTGCCGAGGAGCTGGGGGCTGGGTTTGCACGTGGAATGAAGGCTGTGTTTCCCCAAGGTACCGGCCCCGAGGCGGGATCTGGGGAGCAGAGGGGCGTGAGACTCCTGTGCGGATGCGATGCCCGGCCTGGCCCCGGCTGGCCTTGCCTCTCGCTCCTGGAGCCGGGGTGGCAGACGGGGCTCGGGGCCCGGGAGATGCTGGCTCTTGCCAGCAGAGGCCAGTGCAACCCAAGGCAGCGCGTGCCGGAGCCAGGCAGGGAGACTCGCCCTGGCCCTGCAGCCTGGGCTCGCCCGTCCCAGGGGAGCATTACTCTCCGTGGTGGCTTGGCGTGGCGCAGACCCCAGAGGACTGGGCCGGGCGCTGTGAGCTGGGGGAGCTGAAAGCCTCGAGGACCCCTCCTGCCCTGTGCTGTTTCCCCCTCCACTGCCCCGGGGGCTCATGCAACGGGGGAGGATGCTGGCAGTTTGGTCTGGAGGGATCCCAGCACGAGATCTCTGCAGCCAGGTGCTCTGCCATGGCCATGCGGCGAAGGAGGACGTGAGCAGCGGTGCTGGGGCTATGCACCCGTGGGCACCGGTGATGGTTGAACCACGCCATCACCAGCTGCCAGGGAGGAGGGGGTGCTTGCAAGAGGCTTCAGCTGGAGCTTGGGGGTCTTGTCGATGGGTCGGGGCAGGGGCAGCATCTCAGTACCGCCCTGCACTGCTGCCCCGAAGACCTGGGTGCCGGCAGGATGCAGACCTCGGACCTCGCCGCGCTGCTGTCTGCCAGCCTGAGCAGCTCCCGCTCGCTGCGAGGGGGCCTGTGGCCTGCAGAAAGGTCTCTTCCCCTTCCTCTTCCCGAGGGGCTGAGCATGAAGTCTCGGGCTTCCCGGTTCATTGAGATGGAGTTTGCTGTGTCTGTCACGTAGAAGGCAGGGTGGATTTGCACCTTATAGACTAACCAAGCAGATAGACTGTATAGCTAGAGAGAGGGAGCTCACGAAATCTATCTAGCTAGTGATCTCGAGACCTTTTCAGGGGTGCTGCAGGAGCCCGCACAACGTACGCCCTGCTAGGCTTGGAAATGCGATTCACCAGACAAACCTGGCGATTTCCAATAGAAATCCAGAGTTGTGGTCTCTTGGAGTCCTCTGCAACAGAAGAATCGCTCTGCTGGTTTTCTGCAGGCCAACACGAAGAGCTGGCACTTTCTGAGGGAGGCCTTGAGCCTACTCAGGGGTGCAGCGAGTCTAAAAAAGGTTGAGCACTACTGGTCCCTGCCTCCCTGGTTCATAGCCCAGGCTTGTGGCTCTGTGAACCCCTGCCAGTTCCCTTCCGCTGCCTCCGAGCCCCGCACGGTGTGCACCAGCAGCAGCCGTGACCCGCGGGGCTGGGGTGATGTTCTGCTTTCCTCCGAGTCGTGGGGAAGGCTGTTAATTGCTGGAGAGGTGAGACCCAACCTCTGCAGGACCCACTGCAACACGGTGGCTGGAGCTGCCTTCCTCCCTCCGCTGCCCCTCCAACCTCTGGGCCTTGCTGCTGCCGCCGGGCCGACCTCCATCCCCAGGCAAGCTTCCGGTCCAAGGCTCACTGGTGAGTGAGATGGGGTCTGGACTGGGCCCCGGGGAGCATGGGGCAGATCCCGGCCTGGGAGCAGGAGTCGGGGCTCCGTGGGTCTCGTCTCATCTCCGTTGCTGACTCGCCCAGTCCTGCTGTGCCTCAGTTTCCCCACTGGGAGAGCAGCGATGCTCTGGACCCCCTGCCTCTGTCGGCGGGGGCCGTGGCTCTGGGCAGCGGCAGGCTCACGCCTTGCTCTGCATCGCGCGATGACCCTTCGCCTTGGATCATGCGGCTGCAGAGAGCGGCCAGCACCCGGGTGCGACGCTGACGTGGGCGCAGCAGTAGCGAGGAGAGGTGCTGGGTGCTGCTCAGGGCTGTGCAGAGCTGAGTCACTGGGCAGGGCAGGGCAGGGCAGGGCAGGGCAGGGCAGTGAATCACTGCGTGGAGGGAGCCGGGAGTCAGGCAGGCACAAGCCCCAGCCCTGCTTTCCCTCCCGCACGGGCCCTTCGGGGCTCTCAGACGCCCGGCCCCCACCCTTGCCACTGGGCACGGGCGAGGGGCTGGAGGTCGCAGGGCAGGGGCATTGCTGCTCGAGTGCTTGGCGTGGACCTGTCTGGACCAGGACAGGGGCCGCGGGCAGGCTGAGCCATGGAGGCTGCGCAGCAGTGCCTCCAACCAGGCAGCAATGCTGCCGTGCAGCCAGCTTGCCCGGGCACGCTGCGCTAGCTGAGCAGCGCTCCTGCGACCGCCGAGCTGCGCCTTGTTCCAGCAGAACGGGTCCCTCTGGCCCCAGCTCGCTCCCTCTGCCGCGGAGGCTGGGCTGGCAGGGTACCAGGGGGCACGGGATGGGGTGCCCCAAACAAGCACCGGGGCTGCATTGCTCATGCCCCATGCGTGGTGCCAGGGGTCGGGACCTCTTTGCATTGCATGAGGCCTCCACATGCTCGGTGCTGTACGCGCCGGGTATGGGACAGTCAGCGCCGTGGCCAAGGCAGCACTGCATCGGCCCCGCTTTGCACGTGGGGAATGGGAGCCCGGAGCAGTGAAGGGGCTTGGCCCAGCCTGCAAGAGGCTCGGGAGCAGAGCGGTGTGACTGGTGCTTGTCCACATCGCGCATGGGGGAAGGCCAGGAAAGGGCTCCTCGTGCAGGGAGCCAGCTCGCTGCCACACTTGCACCCGTTCGGGCGTGCCCTCTAGCCCAGGCAGGCGTGGGAAAGCTACTGCCAGGCTGGCAGAGCCAGAGGCATCCTGGGCAGGAGCTCCAGAAAGTCCCAGGGCAGCTGCAGGGGTCGCTTCACAAGATGAGCTCCTTGTTCAGCACCGGAAGAAAGCCGCTGGCTCGGACCCTTCCCCAGGGTGGCAGGGACCCTGCGGCAGAGCAAGCAAGAGGCCGTGCTGCTGAGCGCATCTGCTCCCCGGGCATCCGGGCGGAGGTGGAGGGGGTGTAATAACCCCCGCTTGTCCCGGGTGTCTGGAAGGGGCTGGCAGAGGGAGAGGCACAGGATCGGGACCGTGTCAGGATGGCCCCATCCTTGCTTTCTCGCCTAGTCTCTGCTCCCTGCTCCTCCATGCGGGGGATTCCTTCAGACTTCGTCCCTGGCAGAGCAGGGAGGCCGTGGGACAGACGCCAGGGAAGGGGGGACTCTCCGTCGCTGGAGGTGTCTAGGAGAGGGTGGATGGGCGCTGGTGGGGATGCCCTGGGTGAGGGATGCCTGTGCTCTGTGGTGGGGGTTTCCCAGGCTTCTGGGCGCTGCTGGTTGCTGCACGGGCTGGGAGGGAACATCCCCCTCCTGTTGCTACACGCCAGGGGGTTTTTCACTTCCCCCAGAGGCGCTGGGTGCTTCGTAGTTTCATCGTTTCTAGGGTCAGAAGGGACCTGAACAGATCATCAAGTGCTGCTGCAGCCCGGGCTGGGGATGGGGCTGGGCTGGGCCAACGCTCCTGCTGGCACCAACTCCGCAGGGTCCTGGCTGGAGGGTCTTGCACCTCCTCGGGCTCAGACCGATGCTGCACTGGGGGCAGGAAGGGATTTCCTGCCAGGTCACATTGGTCTGGACTGGGGGGTTGTACCTTCCTCTGCAGTGGGGACACAGCCTTGCCCTGGGACCTCTGGAGAGTATATGAACCCCCTTTGCAGCAGCAGGGTGTTGCTGGCCACGGCCCCCTGCTTTCCCTGTGGCAGGGCCAGGTGTGATGTCCGGTGTTGTTGGGGGCGACTGTGTAGTTTTGCTAAGAGGTCGGACAAGCGGGGTTTGTCTGGGCTGGTTTGCACAGGGCGGATCCTGCCTCAGGACCCCTGGAGCTCCCTGCCAGCCCCACGTGCTGGGACCCTGACTCTCATCCCCGCTCTGCTGAGTCGGATGCTTTGGAGTTCCTCTCTGCTGGGTGCTGGATGCTGGGTGCTGGGTGCTGGGCAGCTCCCCGCAGCTTCCTCTTCCCTTCCTTCCTTCCGAAAGGGGCGTCTCTGCCAGCCTGGGGCCCAGCTGCTGCTGGGAGGGTGATGAAACACAGCTTCGTGTGGTCACTGTTGCTCATCTCCAGGATGAGCGTGAAGCAGCTCATCTGTTTGCATGCCCCCAGCTCCCTCCATATGCCCCATCCAGTGAGGAGACGTCCCTGCCTTGATGCCTGAGCTGCAATGGCAGGAGGGCAGGAGGGGGCTCCAGGGGCTGCTCCCGCACCAGCCTTCATTGTTCCTTTAGTCTCCACCACTGCTGGCACTTTGATAGCCCCTGTCCTGGTCTGGAGGCAAAGCACGCTGCTCTGGTGTCTCTGTGGGCTGGGGTGCGACCACCACAAAGGTTGGCACTGTGTGGACCTGAGGTCCCTTCTAGAGTGACCCTGTGTTTCCCTGTGTGCGTGCCACCCTCTTGCCCCAGCCCAGCTGGCGTTACTGCCCCCTGCCACGTGTTCCCATCATGGCTGGTCTCCATCCCCTCCCGACAGTGACACCCCCCATTGTTGGGGCATCAGGAATGACCCAGCTGAGCCACAGTTGACGGGCACCAGCCTCAGGGTTCCCCTTCCTCCCACAGCTTCCAGGGAGGAAGACGGCACTGGGTTTGCTCCACTGGCCCTACCTGCACAGCTACGCCGCGCCTCGCTCCTCCCCTGCCACACGTTATGTATATGATGCAATTGACTAGTAAATCATGGAATAAATGTAGACTGGCCACATGGGCAAAGTAATTATCACACCATAAAAATGGCCATCCAGCTACAAAAATGGCCGTCCAGCTGCAACAATGGCCGTCCAGCTACAAAGTTACCGCTTGAAAATGCACAACAGCTTTAGCTAGTTTCTATCTAGCTTTCATCTGAATGTGTGGCAGGGTCCTGAGTGTCCCAGTGGGAGCAGGGGCACTGGCTCCATGGAAAGCCACATCACCGGGACGGGGGCCTCCAATGCTATAAGCCCTCCTATACGCAGAGGTATAGGAAAGCAGAACCCCCCGAGCTTGCAGCAGGAGCTGGGGCACGCACCCAGCCACAGCTTCTCCTGGACACAACCACAGGCCGGGAGCACGGTCAGGTAGCAGCGTAGGAAGCCAGGGGATATGATCTGGGAGCATTTCCTGTCTCTCCGAGTCTGGCAGGGAACACTGGGAAGCCAGGTACGGTGCGAGGGTCTGGCTCTCAGCTTGTGGGACAGGCAGGGGCAGCCCACGAGGGCCAGACTGGTACAGACGCTCGGCTCCAGTGCGCAGCCATCTTCACAGCTGCTCGCAGGACACGTATGGCTGTGAGCGGGGTCAGGGGAGTGCTGGCAAGGGGAGGGACGTGCAATACAACAGGAAGGAAGAGGGCAGGAAAGGAGAAATAAGTCCTTGGGCTGGGAAGCCCCTTCCCTGCAATGCTGACTGCACAGAACCAGCCCTGCCTACCTCAACTCACGGCTCCATTCTGCCTGTCCAGCCAGCTGACATCGTATCCTGCGAGCCGGGCGAATACAATGGAAACGTCTCTGCTTTCCTTCATACAAAGGCTGTTTTTCAGGGTGTCTGTGTCCTTTGACTGCCTGGGATGAGATGGAGACATGGCCAGAGCAAACAAAAGAGAGCGCAAAGCAGGGCAGGGCACGGAGTGGGGGCTGTCGCCTGTCCCAGCGCCGAACGTGCCCAGTGCAAAGAGGAGCATGTGTGTCTGTGTGTGCATGTCTGTGCTGTGGGGGCTCAGCTGGGAGGGCGCTGCCTCAATTTCTCTTGCTAAAGTTTGAGACCATTGCTCCTTGGCCCGACCCCTGCAGCCACAGAGAAGGGCTATCACCATCCTCTCTATAACCACCCTTCAGGTATTTGCAGACTGTTATCAAATTCCCCTCTCCATCTTCCCTTCTCCGGACTAAGCGATCCCCATTCTTCCAATCTGGGTTGTAAGACCTGATTCTCAAACCTCAAATCATTTTTGCTGCTTTCTGCCGGACTCTTCCCAATTTGTCCATGTCTTTCTTGAAGTGCGGGGCCCAAAACTGGATGCAGGACTCCAGGTGAGGCCTCTCCAGTGCTGAATAGAGTGGAAGAATCACCGCCCTTGACTTGTAGGCAACACCCCGTCAACACGGCTCGGGATGATGTTGGCTTTTTTGCTATGGTCCACCGTAACCCCCCTCCCTTCCAGTCTCTTTCTGCAGTAATGCTATATGGCTGGAAACCTCCTCGTTTCCCATCCGACTGTATTCCTGGCCAGTTCGTGCCCATTTGTCCCCATGCCAAGGTTGTTCTTTAGCTCAGACAGCTCTTCTGTCTCTCATATCTGGGCAGGTCATTCTTCTGGCATCTTTTGACTCCTCAGTTTCCTTCCCAGAGCTTTATCTGAGGTTCCCTCCTTGGTGTCTCCTTGCTGACTGCCCTGTCCCCACTTCCACCCCGGTGGTGCGGTCCTTGTCCTTCTTGTTGCAGCTCACCTCCACGTGTTAGGGGATTTTCCTCGGAGGTTCATCGCTAGCGCAACCAGTCGGCACCGTTCCCAAGCACTGAAATACCTAAAAAGAAGCGGCCGCTGCAGAGAAGTGTCAGGGAGGCAATGGGTGCAGGGTCTCCAGGCAGGTGCTAACTCAGGCAGGGAGCAGGGAACGGCTGCCTACAGCCTTTTGAATGATGGAGAAAGCTAAGAGAAGGGTCCTGCTTTCAAGGGGCCACATGATCCCGGCTCCTACTGACAGCTGTTTTCTTGGCACAGGATTAGGCAGGTTGCTGGGCCCAGAGAGGAGGACGGCAGAGGGGTCTGTGCTCTGGCCGCCGTGCCCTGGAGAGCGCAGGATCCTCTCCTGTCTCAGTGCTGCCTCGTTCTGCTGAGATTTGTTCCCTTATCTGCGCAGGTGTCGAATCCGGCAGTGCTCAGGCCTGAGGGAAACCAGGCCACTTCCAGTAGGACCTTCGACAGCCAGACGGGCCCTTTCTCCAGAGAGGTGGTTCCCCAGCTCGGGAGACACCAGCCCCGCCGGGAAGGTGCCAGCTCTGAGCTTTCAGATACCTCTTGACCACAGAAAAGTCCTAAATGCTGCCAAGACAATGGTCTGGACACTGCAGCCTCCTATGGGAAATCTCTGGGCCTGTCCTGTGCGTGGTATGGAGGTGTTTGCACGCGTGAAAATGCCAGTATTGGGTGGCAGCCTTAAAGGGCCTCGTGCCCCGTCATCTTGGAGCTCAGGGAAGGGTCTCTATTGGCTCCCACTCCCAGTGGGATCCTCGGCCAGGAGCTGGAGCTGGAGCTGGAGCTGGAGGAATAAGCAAACCCCCGCTGGGGGAGAGCTGGCCTCGTCTTCCCAGGGGCCTGGGTCCGCAGCCAAGGCTGCGGGAAGGTCAGGCCAAGGGCTGCGCTTCTGAGGCCGAGGGACCCTGCGGAGGGCACGGAGGAGTGGGAGGCGAACAAAAAGGCTTTTGAATAATTGAGCAGCTGGGATACCCGATCCAGCCTGCCCCCCCCTCCCCACGCCATCTCCAGCCGCCCCGTGCGCCACAAGCTGCGAGCGTGACCTAGTTCTCTCCTGGCTCCCTGGCAGGCTGGAACGGGCGGGATAGGATGTCGCCTTTGGGGGCGAAACACAATCCCCGCAGCAGGGCAGAGCCAGCCTCGGTACCCGGCCGTGCCAGCACGTGGCTGCTCTGCTCTCCTGGCTGGGGTGGGGGCTGCAGGCCGGGGGAGCAGGGAGGGGAAGATGGTTGCAAGCTCCCAGCCGCGTGGCCGCGAGCCAGGAGAGCACGGAGAAACCCGCACGGGGGGTTGGGAGTCTGCCTGGGAGCTGCAGAGCTCGCTGGGCTGGGAGTCAGGGCAGAGAAAGGGAGCCAGGGGACCACCGCACAAGGAGATGTCTAGCTCTGATAGACACGCTGAATAACCAGAGAGCCAGTGGCAGCTGGGCCAGCTGAGCCCAGATCCAGGGCAAGACTCGAACTCAGGCCTCCAAGACACCTTCACGGTTCTTGCTATGAAGACGGTGCAGCCGGGAAGACCGTAACCTGGTCGGGTGCCTCTGGACGGCGCTGGTGGGGATGGGGAAGTACCGCAGCCCCTGCCGGGGGCAGGAATTGTTAGCTTCCCTATGGGGAAAATGGGGCCCAGGGGAGTTGAGGGACTTGCCCAGCGCCACAGCCACCATCGGTGGCAGAGAGTAGGAGACAGGCAGAGTCCCTGATTCCTCCGTGGTGCCCTCTCACCCGGCTCCCAAAACCCCGGGGCCTGTCTCTGCTGGAAGTACGTCCACCGATGTTGCACCTGCAGCACGTGCAGACGGGCTGTGCCGATGGGACAGACAGAGTCTGAAGCGGGGGCGGGGTGATGTAGGTGCACCCCGGCATCACCAACCCTTCGCTGAGTGCTGCTGGCTGCCCCCTCCCCTGGGGAAATGGACCCTGGGAATTTACCCCGAGGAAGATATTGCCCCTGCCAGAGCTGAGACAGTAGCAGCCAAGCGGCTTCTATGGGCAAAGCCCCGTGACGTTTCTTCCCGAGAGCAGGACCGGCCTCGGGCCCGGTGCCATCGTTGATGATCGAGATGGAGCCAGGTGCTTCCCTGCCCGCTTGGCTGCACCAGAACCATTCCCCCCAGCTCGTTATCCTGGGTGCCAGCCTCTGCACGAGGCCTTGTAGCCAGCTCCCGCTGCTTCAGCCGCCGTCCGCCCGGGCAGACGGGTTGTGCTCTCCCTGCCTTTTGGTGGCCTGATCCCTCCTGAAGAGGCAAGGTGGGGATGGCTGCACTTGTGCTGTCCAAGGCAATGCCTTGCAGGGCTGAGGGGAGATACAGCAAGGGGGAATGGACCAGAGCTTTCTCCAGGACGCAGGTGATGCACAAAGCTCTGGGAAGGTGCAGCGCCAGGGCCTGGCCGCGTTCATAGGATCAGAGAAAACGAGGGTTGAAGGGAGCTCAGGAGGTCACATCTGGTGCAGCCCCCTGCTCCAAGCAGGACCAGCCCCAACTCCATCATCCCAGCTCAGGCTTTGTTGAGCCAGGCGCTGGCACAGGTGACCTTGACCTCAAAGTCAGCGGGCAGAGGCGGATGCTGCGGTGCTGATTGCCTGCCACGGGGTGCGTGGCTGCACCTGGCCAAGGAAGAAGACGCTCAGGTCGGGATGTGAACTGGGGTCAGCTCAGCATAAGCACCACGAAGGCAATGTCCAGAGTCTGAGTGGACACATTTAACCGGGGTATTTTAATAGACCAAATGCAAACACAGCTAAGCACAGAGCTCAGGAGAAAATCCCTGCTCACCATTAACAGTGGGTGGCGGCACTCACAGCGCTCTCTTCTTCAGTGTTTTTTCCTTGTCTGGTTCTTTCACCCGTTCAGGGGGCAGGATTGCTCCTGGTTTCTCCCCCAGCCTGCCTTTTGCGGGGCCTTGCGCATACAAATCCACCATCGAATTGGTCAGCGTGTGGTCACTTCCACTGTCTGGCTCTCATTCTCCAGCACGATTTTGTTTAGGATGAAACAACATTGAAAAAAAAAAAGAAAAAACAAGGAAGAAACAAAGATTTCTATGTCTTTGGTGTTTTGCTAAAAAGCACGTTACAGAACCTACCTCCGGACCCTGAAATGAAAAGCAGCCCTCGCTCAAGGATACATTATTTTCCTACAAGGATGACATCAACCGTCTGTGAACGGAAAGAATGCCGTTCTGGTAACAAAGAGGAGAAAATTAATCACGCCGGCTGGAAGCAATGACGTTATCTCAGTGCTGGTAACATGCTGATTGATATGACTCGGGCATTTTTTCAGGCATGCATTGATTAGCTGATAGGGTTCGTTACTAGAGACCGAGCGAACCCAGATTCCCAGGCTGTGGCATGCAAACCAGCAGACCCAGTGTGACCCCCGCACCCAGCTGGGAAATGTAGTTCTGCTGCAGTCGGCAGAGGTGGGCTGCCAGCTGCCTCGGCTCTGCTGACTCCAGGCTGTCCTTGGAGAGAAGAGACCAGCTTCTTTGTTAGTGTCTGGGCTCTGGTTTCAGCTTCAGCCAGTGACAGGCAGGCAAGTAAAACAGGCACCTTTAAGGGCAAGGTCTTGGACGTTGGGCCCAGTCTCCTGCTCTTGCAACTGGGCAGGAATCATTGCTGGATGCTTCACCACCGGCACAAGGCTGGGGCCAATTCAAACTGACCTCCGGTGCACCTGCATGACCTGGAGCTTAGCGAGTACGTGTCTTTCAGCAGGTGTTTGTCTTTCCAGTTTGCTTTTTGAAGGGTGAAATGTCAGCGAAGTGGCACTGTTATAGGTGTTACTGCAGCTTTGATCTCAATGCCCGTTGCTCGATGCTGGGAATGTGGGGTGGGGTCTAATACCATTTTATTACTTAGCCCAGCGATGGTGTTGCTGGTGAATATAAGGTCTGGGTTGTATGCTCATATCCAGAGCAGCATCTGTTGAATGATTTAGGTAGCTTTGGGCCCTGAATCAAACTCATTTGGTATGCATCCGACTACGCTTCCGCTGCTTCACTGTCTTTATTGGTCTCAGTGTAGCCGCTCAGCAATGTAGGACAACAACGTAGGACCTCAACAATACCCCTCGCCATCGCTTACAGTTGCACGAGCCCTTCTGGATCCGCTTACTTAACCTTCCACAATGTGACTTCAATCTTCATGATGCTCGGAAAACCGAATGGAGTTCACAGGAAGTCCCAGATAAATTTATTGTGATAGATCCAATGCAGAAGGCCCCTGGCTTTGATCTCCCACGCCGCTCATGGGCAGCTCTAACCCATATCCGCACAAACCGTGGGAGATGCGGATACTTGGTGCACAAACGGAAAATAAAAAACTCTCCCGTGTGCAACTGCGGTCACCCAGAACACGCAACGACTCAGTGCCCGATCCACAAATAGGAAGGAGTTATCACAGCGATACACTCTGCTGCTCTTGGCACAACTGTCTGGCTCAACCACCTAAATGTAAAGCTATAGCTGCTGTTCTGTATCTACACCAGCCGTATGGAAGAAGAAGTGCAGCCCCACGGCGTGCTGTGGCTCTTGAAGTCACCAGCGATCATCTGTGGAGCCAGGGAAAGATCCATCTGACCCCAAGAGCTTCAGACCTATCCCTCTGCTGTGCCACGCATCCAAATTGTACGAACGACTGATACTGAACTGGCTTGCTCTATACATGGATGAACACCTAATCCCCGAACAGGCGGCTTTCATCCTGGAAAATCAACAACGGGCCAGCTGCTCAATCTAACTCAACATATTGAGGATGGCTTTGAAAGAGGCCAAATCACCAGAGCTATATTCGTTGACCTAACCACCGCCTACGGTTAACTGCCGGCGACTCCTCCACAAGCCCCTGGAAATGGCAAAAGATCTGCACCTTACAGAGCTGATAAAAACCCTGCTTGAAAACTGACTTTATTTTGCTAAACTGGATGGGAAGCAAAGCAGATGGAGGTAACAAATTAATGGTCTCCCCCAAGGAAGCATGCTTGCACCATTGCTATATAACATCTATACAAATGACCAACCAATTGATTTGGAAACAAAAATGTTTCATCTATGCAGCTGACCTGTGCATAGCAGCCCACAACTGGCTTCGACCATGTTGAAAAATCCCTAGGTGAGGTACTCGTTGGCCTAATCTCATAATATGTTGAAAACGAACTACGCGCCAGCCCAGCGAAAACACAAGTATGTGCTTTCCATCTGAAAAACCATGAAGCCAACTGCTAGCTCAGCATTACATGGTCTGGGACCCACTATCCCACTGTCCAAATACAGTTGACCTTGGAGTCACCTACGCTGCACAAGTGTGTGTAACAACATGGTCAAATGTGGTGTAGATACACAAGAAGAAGAAGAATTGGACGCACACCTTACTGGGGTTATTTGACCCCAGCACTTTCCTGCCCAGATCAGGGGAGGCTGGACCCGATGATCTCACAAAGTCCCTTCCAGCCCTAAACTTCTGTAAATCTGTGAACTGCTGTGATCCTATCTATCGCCTTTCTTGAATATGATAACAATTCTGGCATCTTTCAAGTCATTGGGGATCTGTTCATGTTTCCCAAATTTCATAATAATGATGTGTGTTTGGTGGGAGAGCGTTTTCCACCTTGCTTATAAATTGCAGCTGGTTTTCCATCGGAACCACACGCTTTGTTGTTCTTCATCTGCTTAATGCCTACCAAAGCCTCTTGATAAGTTGGTGGATCTGCAAGGTAGTCCTTAGCAGGGTGTTGCAGAATGGCTTTGATGGTGTCGTCTTCAATGCTAGAATCTCAGTTCAGGGGCTCTTGGAAGTGTTTCTTCCACCATGTGTTGACGGTGGAGTTGTCTTTAAACTTTTTGTTCCATCCTTGGACCCTAAGGAGACAGCTCCTTGTGTACTTGGCCTGTGGATAGCTTGAGTTGTGCTGAAGAAACTACGCACATCATGGCTGTTGGCAAACTTTTGGATCTTTTGCTTTGTCCTCCCACCATTTGTTCTTTTGCTCTTGGCTTTTCCTCAGGGTCTCGGTTTTAATGTAGCGATAAATGTCTTGCTTCTGTTTGGCATTGATGCCATTCCGCCAAGCCTTGCAGGCTCTCCTTTTTCTGTCAATGAGAGCCTGAAGTTCCCTAGCATTTTCATCGACCCAGTCCTGATGTTTCTTTGGGGAGAAGCCGAGATTCTTCGCATGCCTCGTGGGTGCCTTTCTTGAGGCTCTCCCAGTGATCACCGGTGTCAAGATCATCATGGAGGTAGGAGAGTTTCTCACTGAGGCGCTGCTGGAGATGATCACTTTTAGCAGGATCTTTCAAGCACTTGAACCTCTTCCTTGGCTGCTTCTTTTGTTTACATTGCTTTGGGGTGACGAGAATGGACAGGACAAAACGTATCAAATGACGATCTGTCCAGAAGTCACCTGCGCTGGTCATAGGTCTGGTGAGAGAGGTGTTGTGCTGGTCCCAGGCATGCATTACATAGTCAATCAGGTGCCAGTGCTTCCAATGAGGTGCACCCATGATATCTTCTATTTCAGCTTTGGCCGAATGAGGAGTTGATGACGATGAGATCGTATTCGAATCACTTGCTCAGGAGAAGAATTGCATTTGGACTGACTCTCCGCACCCCTTCCTTTCCAAGCGTTCCTTTCCATAGCTCAGACTCCCTGCCCACTCGAGTGTTGAAATCACCACGAAGAATTGTCTTACGTTTTTTGGGGACAGATGAGAAGACACGGTCAAGTTTAGAACGGACTATTTTGTTTTGTCATCTGTATCCAGGCCAGGGCGTATGCACTGATGACTGCTGCGTGTTGTCTGTTGGTCAGTGGAAGACAAGGGGCCATGAGCTACTCGTTGATGCCAACCAGACACTGGCATCTGAGTGACCATCTTGGTCTCGATAGCTAAACCAGCGCTGTGGATGTGTCTGTCTTTTTTGGCCTGTCCTTTCCAAAAAAAGGTGTAACCACCACTGTGCTCTGTGAGCTGCCCCTCTCCTGCATGTCTGCTCACTAAGTGCAGCAATTTCAATGTCAAACCATGCAAATTCTCTGGCCAGAAGTGTTGTCCTTTGCTTCGGTCGGTCACTGTTAGGGCTGTCCATCGGTGTGCGGACGTTCCAGGTTGCAAACTCTGTTACTTGATTTGGGCTGTGGATAGAGTGATCTCACTGGACATGGTTTTCCAGTCAGGTGAAATGAGACAGGCTACCTTTAGGACTAGTTTTCCAGTCCCCTCCCCGCACAGGGTGAGTGGGGTGGATCGTCAGTAGGCCTGCTCAGACGTGACTGCAGCTACTGAACTGCGCTCCTGTCTCAGCTCCAAGTGCAAAGCAACCATCATATCATCTCAGCCTCCGTGTAGGTCTGTGAGTAGGGACTTCCAGGAATCACTAGCAGCTACCCCATCACCACTTGTCCGTCGCTGCAGGACTGGCTATTGAAGGGATGTGCATTCATGTTAATGTGGGGATGCCTTTGCACATCAGCAACCACAAAATACTTTTATGGGAAGGAAAGCTTAATCGAATGGCAAGGAAAACCTAAACAACCGGAGGTTTCTGTTCCGCCGCAGCCTTCATCTGCTTTTGCAGCTACTGTGAAGTATTCTGTCTTCATCCACCTTGAGGACGTTATATTTTAAAAACAGGTCTTAAAAAATAAAGTCCTGCTATGCACACTGATGGTGAACAGCAAATAGTAGCCATCAGAGTCCATCGTGTCTGGGCTGCACTGTGCAAGGTGCTGTACAAGGTTACGGTAAATGACAGCTTCTCCTCCAAGGCACTTACGGTCTGAAAGACAAGGTATAACCAGTAAAAACAAGTGGGTTGAGATGAGGGTGATGGAGATGGTTGTCCATACATCTTTTCCATTTGGGAGCTCCACAGAGCTGGTTAGATCAAGACAGAGCAGTGCCCTGATTCAGTTAGTCTGTAAGGTGCATCTCTACCCTGCTGTCTGCTAAAGGTAACCCTACTGAGGACATGGTTCTATTCAAAGACAGCGCAACTTTTTCTCATTTCATGGGTGTCTGGGATCATTTCTTCACAGAAAGATGAACTTTCTGGGCCAAATTCACAGGGGAGATAAGTGGTTTGATGACACATGGCTGCAAAGTGGCTGGAAGGCGGGTGTAGGAAGCCAGGTCGTGTGACTTGCACTGACTGATGCTCACGGGGTGTGCAAAATGAGCGTGACGCCAAGTGAGAGGATCACAGCAAGAAAGGGCTGGCAGGGTCTGAGGAGTCCATCCAGGCCACCCCCTGCTCACGGCGGTACCGTCCTTGTCTAAACCACTCCCCCAGGGATGGGGGCAGCCTCTAGTTCTGGGCTCTAGACTTGCTGTTGCTGTCTGTACTGGCCCACACTGCCTCTCTAGGGGATCCGGTCCAAGGCTGAATTGCCCCCAGGCTTAAAAAATTCTTCCTAATTCCCAATCCACATCTTTTTTTGTTGCAAGTCTCCTGGTTTTGCTGCCAAATTTCTGCTTCTAAATCACTGCTCCACACACACTCCAGCAGCTTTAGCCCCCGCAGGGTCAGCTTCCCTTAGGCACCAGCTCTGTCCATTCAGCCTCTGAGTTGCCACCCTCTTTTTTGATCAAATCCCCTTCAGTTTCCTCTTCTCCCGACTAAATAATCCCAGCTGTTCCTCATTTGTCAATGGTTTTTTTCCACCTTTACATTGTGCTGCTTGTTTGCCTCTGGACTGTTTCCAATTTGTCCCCATCTTCCTTGCAGTGCAGTGCCCCAAACCAGACCCCGGTGCTCCAGGTGAGAACTCACCAGAACTGAATCAAGCAGAAGTCTCACTCCCCTTGACTGGCACGCGATGTTGGCATATGTTGGCATACCCCGGCATGCTAGTAGCTGCTTGGCACCAACATTACTGTCTTATATTCCCTTTTCGCTCCACCATAAACCCTAGGTCCTTTTTAGTAGAACTGCAGCCTCGCCATTCATTCCCCATTTTGGTTTTGGGCACTGACTGTTCCTTCTGGCATATAGCACTTGGCACTTGTCCTTATTGAACCGCGTCCTATTTATTTACATCATGGCATAGTGGAGCAATTTGGGTATAAATGGGTGCAGATCTTTCTGAGCCCGGTGGAAGCTGAGTCTGCTTGTGGCACAGACGAATTTGGCCGTCTTTGGCCCACACTTCTCTTAGCAACTCTTCTCGACGTCAGGGGTATCTTAACAAGGAAAAGATGGGAACAGATTGAACCGGTGTCGAACCAAGTAAGCGTAGACCTAATTTGCCTACAGGAATGTGGTATACCAGGGGAGAGGGATTATAAATGCTTTGAGAAAAGGTGGAGATGGGGAACATCTTGGGGGGGGGGCAGGGACAAATAACAGAGCAGCAGGGGTAGCAATATTATTCAAGACCCCCGAGCTAAGAGCAAAGCAGGTAGAAGTCCTCAGCGGCAGATTGCAATGAATGATATTATCAGTTGGGGGCACAGAATTAAAAATGCTCAATGTACTGAGGAGCCTGGGGAGGTGCGTGACCCTCCCATTAAATACATCTATCTGTATGGAGGCAGTAAGCAAATCCTCTATTCCTGGCTCGGGTTCTTCCTTGCTGAGCGCCCTTGGTACATCCCTGCGTGGCTGCTTCCCTACCTGCGATTTGGTGTCGCTGAGGCTTCATGACAGAAAGGCAATATTATGGCGCTTTCCCACGCACCATGCACATCAGTCCATGAGTGGGAGTAAGTGGGTCAGTACAGCCGCCTTCCTGCTGGTATGCCTCCAGGTTGTCCTATATTCCAGAGCCCAGGCGGTCTTGCCAGTGCGGCAAGAGACAGCGCGGGGGGAGAGCAGCTGGAGCGCGCCCTGTTGCCTCTCCCCTCACCCTGCCTCTCTTCCCATATTTGGGATTTTTGGGGGGACAAAATGCAGGCTGTAAAAGCAGTTGGGAAATTCCCAGCTCTCATCTAGGATCTGGGTTTCAGTGCAGATGTGATGTGAGCAATGTCTAGAAGGAAACTAGATCAGCATCGCTGCTAAAAGAGATTAAGGGATTTCATACCCTCTCCCCACGAGATGCAATTTAAAGAGGCAGAACCCCCTTTCTAAAAAAGCTTTAAATGAGCAAAGGCGAAGGTGAATTCCCACCTCCACTTATGAAAGCTGCTTTACTTAGTGAACGAGGTGGATCTTTAGTTTAATTACCTTGGAGCTTCTTGGGCTAAAAGCTTAGTCCCCCTACTTTTAGGCAACTGTTAATAATAACAACTGAAACACAGGCTTGCGAGCTCCTTTTACCCCATGATCTAAAAGCACCTTGCAAGCAATAATAAATTAGCCCCCGTATTATGTTGGTGATAGGTGAGAGCCCACTTTCTCCACAGACAAAGAGCCTGTACTGTAACTTGCCTGAGGTCACATAGCAATGCAGCGGCAGGGTGAAAACCACTGTCTCTCAGTCCCACGCTCTAATTGCTAGTTCGCTCTGCCTCCTTGGTGCAAACCTTAGAAAACAAGGCAGTGACTGGCTCTGCAAAGCACTAATGATAACAATGCAAAGCTTTTTTCCTCCGCTTGCAGGCAGCTTGTGGTAGCATGACCTGATATTACCATAAGCAATGCTGCCACTGTGGCAGAGACTTTCCTCTATAGACAGAGCATTTGGATGTCTTAGAGAGGAGCTGGGGGGGGGTGGGTGTGACCCTCTGAATCCATCGGGGGGTGGGGGGGGGGGGGGGGGGGGGGGTGGGTGTGACCCTCTGAATCCATCTACAGACATCAAGAAATATGACGTGCCTGAAGCCTCCGACCTGGGGAACGAATTCCTTCGGGTGTGTTCTTCCAGGCTGCCCTTGTCATCCAGCTCGGAGATTTTTTTTTTTTAGTTGGCAGAAGTGGAGCACAGAGAGCTCTTAAAACATGCTCCAACAAGATGCTCGTCACTTGGGAGAGCCTTGCCGAAGCATCTGTTTCAGGCACTTCCTTGTCAGGAATCAGATTGAAATGACGGTGCAGAAATATGTGCTGGGCAAACTGAGACCCCCTTTGTCAAACTCCAGCTGGACTCTGCATGACCTTTGCCAGGCCCTTCCTGCTTCGGATTTGACAATTAAATCTTTTTTTGCGTTGATTGAACCATTTAATCGGTGCTGAAGTGCCGTGGTGATTGGCGATACATAGAAGCCTCAAAAAGATAGCTAGTATCTCGGTGTTTCCAAACTTTGTTGCAAAATTGGTGTCAAAATTCAAGCCCATTTGGATCTTGTTCCCTCCTGACTTTCCACCAGTCCAGGCCTGCTCTAACTGGATGAAGTGCATAGAAAGAGCGGCCCGAATGAAAAGAATTAGGTGACTATCATGCTGTAGCTCCCTGTATATGTTCTTACACCATTCAAACACTGGCCTTCTTGGTAAAATATCCCTATAGTAAAATGCGGGTAGTACTTGGCAACTTTTAGGGTTTCTATGGAAACGGAATAAAGGTGCTGGATGGTTGAAAAGCATGGCAAACCAATACCAGCATATTCAGAATTAAAACTATTTTGCATTTGTCGCATCTCCCGTTCAAGTGGATCTCAAAAAACATTTCTAATAACCCCGGGGGTAACTTGAGTTAAGATCCTTGCAGACAACATTTTGAGTGCTGCGTTCGATGCTAGAACTGCATCCATTGGCTTATGTGTATTCTGCAAACCCTGCTTGTGCAATCTCCCCGTGCATCTGCTGTCCTGCTTAGCATGGTTTAAGAGAGTGACAGGGATATTGCACCATGCTATTTTCACATGACCTGCACTCTGGGGCAGCTGTGTTAAGAAATGCAGTGAGCAAGTGGAAGGACTGGTACTCATTTCCTTGCCTTTGCTGTTCAGACAATGCACAGACTATGTAGAGGGTTCTTCCTTCCACTGGAGAGTTAGAAAGCTGCATTTTGGAGCAAGGAACTAGAAGTAACTTGGTAGGGCGGGGAACTGCCATCAGATTTTATGGTAGACTGGAGTGACAGCTGGGAATGAAAGTGATGCTAACAGGGTAAAATAGGCCTGGGGGTGGCTTGACCTGGCCATACGGGTACGGCAACCGGACAGGGCAGGGGGATATACTGCTTGAGCAGGACACCGAATCTTCAGCGGAAGCAGATGGGAGGAAAGGGGAGGGAACACTCAGGTGATGCAGCGGCTGCAGGGGTGACATGACAGCTGCGCTTTATTTCCTTGTTCCAGGTTCCTGACCAGGGTCCAAGAGGTTATAGCTCCACTGCACGACTGGAGTCAAATATCCGCTGCCTCCAGTGGCTACCGTTACATCTCCTCTGCAAGAAAAAAGTAATCAAACGAAATGGAATACAGTCTCATCGGAGAACAGCCACAGCCCGTGCCTGTCCACGGAGAGAGTCAAAGCGACAGTCGCGATGGAGCCCAGCGTCACCTACCCACGTCCCGCCCTACCGCGTGAGAACACTCCTCAGCATGTTACTGGACCTCTGCTGACAGCTCCTGCCCCTGAGCCCTGGGTTATTTTTACCTGCTCCTTGATTACAAAGCAGTTTCCTCTGGAGAGGCCTATTTGACAGCTGAGGTGGATGCACCGCTCGGAGACTGGGTTCTCTGCCAGGGACCGGCTGGGCAAGCATTACATCTGTCAGGGCAGGAATGTCTTTCCAAAGAATTCTCCTTGGTCTGCATTAGAGATCTCCTGTAGGCCCCACACTCACCTAGGCTCATACTGCAGCAGTACAGCCTTGGGGCAGAGGGCATTTTCTGACTAATGTCTAACTTTCTCTATCTCACTTGCAAGGGGGGAAGCACGTGCCACTCTTTTCACAAGAGTTCTTCCATTTTATTTTGCTGCTAGGTATATTTTATTGAACTCAGGATAATAGTCTTTGGCCTGAGCAGCTTGTTAAATGCCAGCACTGGGACTGATCATTTTCTGCCGATTCTGATATCTGGGAGGCAATGATATTTTGGGGGTTTATATCTTTGATTGGATCAATTGCATGGCTGGGAGAGGTTTTAGACGAGCTTTGGTGCACAAAGTACTCTTCTTCAGGTTACCATTTTGAAACATTATTTTGAGTTGTATTGAGATATACTCAATAAGCTACACACAGATCCCTGGTATCTGCCATTTTCTCTGTTACATTTTTTGGAATTTGTACTGAGTTTTCTGCTAATTCATTTGATTGTGCAGGCCGAGGACTTGCAGGATGTGCTTACATTGAGATAGCAAAGAGAGGCTCTAAAATTAACCGCTCCTTCGGTTTCCAACTCTCACACTGTGTGCGCGAATGTCAAGGTCCAGCTCCTGGAGATAACAGACAGCAGGAGAAATCCAGCTTCCATGTTTGTAAGTCAGTGAGTTTCTAGCTCTCCTGGATGTGGGAAAAAAGTCTAGAAATGTGACCCAGGGTATAAAAACTCAGAAATCATAGTACAGGTACAAGCAATATGTGTGTGTGTGTGTGTGTGTGTGTGTGTTTTTAAGAAGGACCTCACCATTTCAAGGCAATATCATGAATTTGGAGGTGGGGGTGGGGTATGACTCATGGTTTTTTATGTTTAGACTTGGCAATGCTGGGAGCAGTGAGCAATTATCTTTTATTAAACCATGTGGAATACCACAGGGAGCAAACTGTATTTTACACTCTGCCGTTTTATCATCACTCAGTGTGTTGTGCAACAGCTTGGATTCAGCCGCACTTGAGCAACTGTCAGTTAATAACAGGTAGTCTTCCCCATTTACTCTGAATATAGCTGTACCCGCCTTGGACTAGGCATCTCACGTGTTTTCAGTGGAGGCTCAGTAGACTTCAGTAGCAGTTCTTAAATTTGGACAGAACAGGCCATCTTGGGCTCTGCTCGTATACTTCTCAGCTGGTTCCTGTGGATTCATTTTAGCACATCCACCCTCGTGCTGCTCGGTATTATGGATCAACATCCTCTGCACGTTTCCAACCATTTCATATACGTCTGTCAGCGGTGTCAAAGTCACGTGGCCTCGCAGGCTGCATGACTGGTGCAGGACAGTCCACAGGCCAGATCAAGGCCACAGACCCCCCGCCTGCACGCCTGGTCCAGTGCATGGGACTTGGGACCCAGCCCCAATGAGTGCCGCAGGGCTGGACGGCACAGCGTGCGAGTCAACGGGGCAGCACCGCGGGCTGGATTGTGGGGACACCCCTGATCTACATGAAGAGACCTGATAACCCTCACGTAGCACTTCTCAAGTTGCAGCAAGGAAGGTTTAAGTTGACTATTGGGAAAAACGTTCTCCCTAGGGGGGCGGTGAAGCACTGGAACGGGCTCCCCGGAGGTGGGGGAGTCTCCATCCTTGGAGGCTTTTAAGCCCTGGATATGATGTAGCTGGGGCTGGTCCTGCTTTGGACTAGATGTGACCTCCTGAGGTCCCGTCCAACCCTCATTGCCCATTACTCTGTGTTCTGACACGGTGTCACTTTTATTTCCTTCTTGGCACTTGTTGCATTCAACTTCATCAACCGGCGGTGCTTCAGCCAGATTTCCTTTAAAACACCTGTTTTTCAAGACCTGCATGTCAGAGTCATAAAAAATTCAGGTTGGAAAAGACCTCAGGAGGTCACATCTAGTCCAGCCCCCTGCAGGAAACGCCTGCAATGCCCCTGCTTGCCCCATACAGAAGGAGGGAACAGGCAGTAGGCCCTGCGGGACCAGGGGCACTAGGACCTGGGGGGTAAAGGGCAGCAGAGGCAGGGTTCCCCCGGGCCCCCACGTGCGGGCATTACCTGCATGCACTAGGCACTGGGTGGGAGGGGCACTAGGACCTGGGGGGAAAGGGGTAGCACATGGATGCCTCCCTGAGCACCCACATGCGCGCGCACCCACCTGTGCAGCACGTGGTCCGCAGACAGTCCCTAGGGGGCGCCGCCGCGGCCGCCTCCCCTCTGCGTCTGCGCGCTGCCCCGCGGTGACATCACCCCCTCTCCCTCGCCTCTCCCAGCTTGAACCAATCCGCTGGCTCCGGCCCAGGCAAGGGGGCGGGACTTCCTCAACTCCCCCTCCCCCCCGCCTGCTCCCAGCAGCCCCGCCCC
>NW_005842568.1:162640-168454 GCF_000455745.1 Alligator sinensis | reverse complement strand
CCCCCTCCTCATGCTGTCTCCTCCATCTGCTCCCCCCACCCTTCATCCTGTCCCTCTGTCTGACCTCCCACCACCGCTGCTCCACCCCTGTCCCTCAGCCCGACCTCCCCCAGGAGCCTGGATCCCCCTGCCCTGGGGACCTCTCCATACTGGCTGGACCCAGCGTCTCCACACCTCTGGGTGGTTCCCCCTTTGACACCCAGTTCCTCTCCCTGCCCTGCTGCAGGGTCCCTTCCCTGGCTGCATGCTCTCCCTGGGAGAATGGCTGCCTCTTATCACGTCCCCTCGTAAAGGCTGGACTGGGAGGTGCAGAGGATCCTCCTGCCCCTGTCTCCTCGTTTTGGGCCTTAGGGGGTGATTATTACTTATCGGAAGCTGGGTTGCCTGGGGCATGCCCAGCACAACCTCAATTCCCACTGCTGTTGATGGCTGACGTGACACCGAATCCTTTGCGTTTCCCAGCGCAAGCTGTGCTCCACCCTCTGTGACTAAGCCTGAGGAAGCCCTTTCCTTTTTCCAGCCATGAGTGCTGCCTCGGCAGCCTGACTCCTTCCCCGTCTGTACCAGGGACCTCGGGACCCTGCTGGGATTCCTCCTGCATGTAATCCCTGCCCACTAGTGTGTGTGAAATGGCTGGAGCGATGATATCCCCGGATGCTGTCTGTGCTACCTTTGGAGAATTTTGGCGGGTGGGGTTTAACTTCCAGTGTGCTCCATCCAGCCTCACTTTGTGGTGAGCAAGCTCCCCCGAGGTCCGTCCCTGGCATATGCTAAAGAGCTCTTTCTGTGGAGGCAGTCCCCTTCCCACCCTCCCTCCCATAGACAGACAAACTTTTGTTTCCTGCCTTAAGAGGAAAGTGTGTTTCCTAAGACCTTCTCTTCCCACATCTTGCAATGCTCTTGACCAGATCTTATCCCCCAAATTCTTTCCCTTTGAACAAATGCTGCCATGTGCTCTTTTTTTTTTTTTTTTTTTCCACCCCTGGTTTTTCTGTAGATGTACTGGGGGTCAGGAGCTTAGCCTGGTGATGCTGTACCAATTCAAGAGGATTTTAAACCTCCACCTTTAAGTACCTACTGGCACAGTGTGTACAGATGCATACCACATGTAATAGGAGTCTCATCTTTCAGATGGGACTGGTGTTTGGAGTTGTGATGCCCTTTGATAGGCTTAACTTGAACACTTGACTGTTACCACAGCTGCTCATCTTGGGTCAGGGAGCACAGAGGATCGGTCACACAACCCTGAAATATCAATATTAGCAGACATAAGAATAACAGTTAGGAGCTGTTTAGTGCAGTCCTGGTCAGACCAGTGCAACTCCTAATCAAAGCTCAAATGTAGTCTTAAATGTACTGTTTCTCACATGCTTGTATTTGCTCTTCACTGCAGCTTTTTCAGTCTTTGCAGGCTTGTCAGATTCTGCAAGACTACAAAATAGCTAGATATAGGGCTTAACTCTGTGGGCCTTAGTTTAGTTGTTCTGTCTTGGAAATCTTAGTTATGTTTCTGGCCTGAGTGTTCACTCTGACCTCTTTCTACCATGGAGCTGAAGGAAAGGGGCATTGTTCAAATATGAACATATTTCAGAGTGCCCATAGCTACCTTTATTTGGCAGGCATTTGTCTGAATTTGTGAAAGTAAGCATAGTTTACTTGTCACATCTGAGACACATGAGTGATGGCTTTTGTATTTGCTTGTTAATAATCCATTTAAGAATTTGGTGATATTGAGGCAGCTGCTTTTGCTGTAGCCATGCTTTAGAAAATTGTCATTACTCCTCTGATGTAGACTCAGAATCTCTACCCCCTTTTTAGGTTATGGGTATGTTTGTTCTTGAAACTCCTGCTTAAGATACCAGAGGAGCTGAAGTCCCACTGGGAGTTAGTTCATGGGATTTGGGTTCTTGGGCACTTGAGTACTTCTGTACCTTCTGCTAAGGATCCGATTTCTCTTGCAGTGCATGGGGCATTGTTTTGAGAGCATACTTTCTCTCACTGAACTGACTAGCTGTCTGGAAACTAAATGTCTAAATGCTGTGTGGCATTTGAGCATCCTTGAATGCTCAAGGCATTCAAGGATGCTCCGTGATTAGAGAGTCATAAACTGCCATCTGTGGAACAGTGTCTGGTAGATTGCAGCAAACCAGTTTTTCACATGTTTTTTTCTCGATTTGCCAAATTGTAAAAAAGATGTCAGAAAACATACTGCTTCCCTAGTCATTTCTAGGGAATGTTTGTTTACTATATGGACGCTAGAAATGAAAGCAGGGAAGTGCAGATAGGGGGTGGGGGAGGATCGTTCAAGGGCATTTCTAAACAGGGTGGGTGGGTGGGTGTGTGTGTGTGTGTCGGGGGCATGGATCTTAAAGTCTTGGAAGAGCTAAGTTTTATACTTACTTGTGTAAGTACTGTTCTGCATCCTGCATTGTGTTAACATTCAAAACAGCTGAGTAATTCCTTGAAGATGGGTCACTGCAAACTTAGATTTCCAGCTATAGTTTCTTGGTCTTCCCAGACTAATGACTGTCTAAAATCCCCCCATTGCTCTAGCACAGCATTTCTCAACCTGTGGGTCATGACCCAAATGCAGGTCACGAGGATATACGGAGGGGTTGCAAACAAACTTTATAAATTAATTCTCCTTGAAAGGAAAAAAATGTGGAAAACCGTGGCCTTTTCCAGCTTGCAAGGGGCTGCTTGGGTGCCCCCACCATGCTTCATTGTGCCCCAGGTAGGGGCCGTGGGTCGGGAGTGAGGGACACTGGGTTGGGACTGGCCATTAATGTTTACAGATGGCTCCTGCTCCTGGTCCAGAAAACATTGAGAACCACTGCTCTACCATCAGTGTGCCTCTTCTGGTATTGGCTGTGGTGTAGTACCCATAAGTGTTTGTTTTATTACGATCCCAACTTTGTGGGACAGCTTGTGGTATTGTGACTGGATCTCACAGGTTCTGGAGCAATGGTGGGTCACTCCAGTTCACTGATATCATCTGTGTGGTGCAACAGGGAGTTGGTAACTCCCAAGTCCCTTCTAAGTACAGTGGGTAATGCTCACAGGGCTGCTAATTTATTGGACAAAACTATACTAAGAAAATAACCCCCAAATACTTTGTTGCCTAGTATTCTTTTAATTCATATTGCTGTGGTGAAATATCCAAGGTTCTCAGCAGACCTCAAACAGTCAAACATACCAAATGCAGTGTTGAGTGAATAATGGGTATTTTATTATTATTTTCAGGACTCTGACTTTAATAGCCATATTGCAAATGGTGAGCCTTGAGTATATTATATCTGTTCATCTCATGTGTGAAATAATGGAACCAAACTGGTTTTACATCTGTTTGAAGCATCTCTTTCAGTGTGTAAATAAGGATGCAGTGATGTGTACCTGTAGTTTGATTTATTGTTCACTGTACAAAGCTGTGGTTTATTTACCCTTTCTATTTAAATTGAATAAGGACTTTGTTATTTGACAGAGAGCATGTAATGACTGGTAGCTGTATGGCTATAATTTAGCATACTTTTATTTTTAGCAATGGACTACAGAGCATTTTGTTCCAATCACTGTCCCAACTGGAGTTAAACTTGTGTGAGGTGAGGTGTATGTGTATGAATTTCATTACCCAGCCTTGAGATGCTAAAAATAATCCAAATGGCCCTCCTGCAAGAATCCCTAAGTCATCATAACCTCCCTGAATAGACCAAGGACCTTATCTTCAAAAGCTTCATGACTTATTTGAAGTAAGCTGTGAATGACCCATTGGAAGGGGTAAAATATGTGTTGTAATGTACATTTTTTTTTTTTTTTTTTAAACGGCCCTGTGGCAACTCCTCTGTAGAGAACATTATTTTGATTTCTGTTCAGCTTTGAAAGGTAGCTTTCATTTTAGTATACACTTTTGTTCCCTAAAATTTGCTGCAAATGGACCAGCTCCACTCAGTCTCTGCAGTCTTGAAGATTCAAGGCTAAATTTCAGCTGAAACACCTGTGGTGTTGGTCTGCAGGAATCTGACTAGGTTTGAGTAAAATGCAACCTAAATTGGATTATGGAAAAAAAAGAAATGGGTTCTGGAGGAAAAGTACCTTGCTTTAGCACTTAAAATTATTAAATTAAGCAAAAATATAAGTAATCCTCTTGAGTGGCCTTGAAAAATTTTGGAATTTCTCTTACGGAGACACAGCAACGTGACTTTTGGCAAGCAGGAGCTAAACAACACTGAAAACTAAATTGTAGCCTTGATCATTCCAGAGCTGCAGCATTGCACAGTGTACAGGATTGTATTCTTTTTAGCACATTTCTTTAATCTATGTTGGGAGGAAGTAATGCAACTTTGGTGGTTACAGCTGATGCTTGTACTCATTAGGAGATACAGAGTTAAAATGAAACTGGTAGTTTGCTCAAAGCTCCATTATTTTAGCAGTCTTCAACATAATGTACAGTAATCTTCAAGCACGGTTATCTGGGTACATTTTAACTTTTTGAAGAAAGTTTTAAAGGAAGTCCTAAATATCAAAGCAAGGTTAGCATAATGAGACTTTCCACATTTTGAGTTTTTATGCCCTCTTCTTTATTACTTAGCACTGAAGTGAAGGTGTGGGAAGGAGGCAGGGAATGAGTACAGCAGTAATTTCTCAACCACAGTGTTGTGGAGCCTTGGTGTACGGTGAGATCCTTTCAAGGGTACCACACAATGTTAACACTGTTAGGTTTACAATATAAACCCGCAGACTTTGAGTAGGAATTCATTGCGTTAAAAACATCCTGCCCTGTTGTGGTCTCTCTCTCAGTTCTTTGCAACAGAAGAATTGTTTTATGTTGCAACAGTTAAGAAATGAATGAAAACTAAGACCAGGTATGTTCCAAGTGGTGCTTCAAGTCAAATGACTGGTGCTGAGAACTGCTGAACTACAGATAGCAGTTAAAAGCATATTATGTGGGTGAGGGGTGGTACTACAAAGTTTGGAAAATGTGGTGTTTTTGGGTTCAGCATATACACACATAAGAATTGGGTTGCTGCTGCTAGGACCACTGCTCATCATGCTAATGGTTGTCTTGCCATTTCTTTGAATTCACTGTCCGTGTCCAGCTGTCTTTTTGTCTTTATGCACTAAGCTCTTTGGAAGTGTCCCCATGCAAAATAGGCTCCACCTGGGAAAACATGCTTACAGGCTCGGTAGTGCTATGCTTACTAGCACCATGACCAAAAGAAACTTGGGGGTCTTGATGGACCACAGAGTGAACATGGGCCACCAGCGCAATGTTATAGCTGGCAGAGTGAACAAAAAACTGGCATGCATCTACCGATGCATCTCAAGCAAAACTAAGGATGTCATCCTCTCGCTCTGCTTGGCCTTGGTGAAACCACAGCTGGAGTACTGCATCCAGTTCTGGGCACCACACTTCAGGAAGGATGCGGAGAGGGTCCAAAGGAGGGCTACACGTATGGTTAGAGGTATGGAGAGCAGGCCATACGATAGGCTGAGACACGTGTCTGTTCAGCCTGTAGAAGAGAAGACTCAGAAGGGACTTGGTGGCTGCCTATAAATATATAAGGGGCGCATATCAAGGACTGGAAGAACGTCTGTTCACCAGGGCTCCCTAGGGGAAGACTAGGACTTATGGTCATAAATTGCTAGAAGACTGCTTTAGATTAGACATAAGGAAAAACTTCTTTACAACTCGAGTGTTCAGGGTGGCCAGAATTTGGAACAGGCTTCCAAGGGAGGTGGTGCTCTCCCCTACCTTGGGGGTCTTTAAGAGAAGGCTGGGTAGGCATCTGGCTGGGGTCATCTAACCCTAGCACTCTT
>NW_005842568.1:120975-162614 GCF_000455745.1 Alligator sinensis | reverse complement strand
TCTTTCCTGCCCAAGCAGAGGGTTGGACTTGATGATCTGTTGTGGTCCCTTTTGGCCCTAGCATCTATGAATCTGTGGGTCTGAAACAGACTCCCCCCAGAGGTGGTACAATCACCTACTCTGGATATCTTCAAAAACCGTCTGGATGCACACCTTGCTGGGGTCATTTGTCCCCAGCTGTCTTTCCTGTCCAAGCACAGGGCGGGGGCTGGACCTGATGATCTCAAGAGGTCTCTTCCAGCCCCTAACATCTATGAATTCTGCATCTGTCCTCGAATACTGAGGTGCTTTATCAGTGTCCATGTATTATTTATTCCCACCTCTCCAAAGGGACTAAACACACTCAAATGACATTGAACCTGGATGGAAAGGAGCCTTTGGCTGTGTTTGCACAGGGATGTTTATGTAGCGGGAAGCCAAAGAAGCAAAACCTCTAAAAATCTGATGATCTTAAGCTTACCTCTTTGCTCTTTGGTTGGTTCATGGCACCCTGTTTCACAGTGAGTGAGTGAAGTCAGTAACATTTTCTAGGTCAGGGGTATCGCACATCTGGGGGAGAAGTGCTGTTTTATAGTCACAGATCAAGGTATAAGTTCAGGAACTGCACTCTTTCAATAAGACATTGGGATGTTTGCTGATGTCAATAGAAGACCTGTATAGAGATTGACAGGGGATCATCCAGTATTGCTGGGTAACCAAACACGATTTGTTCAGTTCCTTATTGGGTAACAAAAGATGCAGTGAGGAAAATGTGCGTTTCCTGTTAAGCCCATTGTTGTTTCTCCCTTGTTCTCTTTCTTCCTTATCCTCTGTCTCTCTTTCCTGTAATTGAGCATTGCCTTCTCTTGTGTATTTCTGCCTAGTTTCTCGCATCTCCATTTCATCCTCCAAAATTAATGTTGACATTGAATCATCATTGGACTTATCAAGTTGTTAGTCTGGTATAAATAAATGTTATTCATATTAATGGGGGGAAAGGAGGGGACAGGAATGCTCACAGCTGAGGCATTATTTTAGGCTGTCTGCAGACATTGCCGCATCCGTTAACCTTCCAAACATGAGCTCTGTTCATCTGCAGCTGTAAGGTCTAGAAAGATGTTTAAATGGAAACTTGAATTCTGAATGCCCTGCAGTTTTGACACTCCTGCTGTCAGTTCAGATGGTCAGGCTTGTTATACCTGTTAGAAAACAAGGATTTTAATATTATTTTAAGCTTGTGGTTGGGTGGTTTGTACCTAGCTCTAAAAATACTATGCACAGATTTTGAGTATCAGACTTCAAGATGGGATGTATTTGGTAGCTGTGTTGGGCTAAGACAAAAAGAAATGCGAAACCCCATAGGTTCAGAGATGATACCTTTATTTTCTACCTATGGGGACTTTTTACCATCTTTAATTTTACCTGAGCTTGAGGAAGGGTGTGTGCGCCTAAAAGCTTGCATAAAAAGATCTTTATTTTTATTTTTTTTGCGATTTCTTAGTTGGTGTAATAAAAGGTATAATCTCTGAACCAAGAGTTCTAGAGTTTCGCATTTCTTGCAGACTTCATGATGTACACTTAAGTAGCAGGTTAAAAAAGGAGGTTGGTAAAAGCCATTAAAATCTCCTCCTTCCCTGCATTTATGCCCTTCTGGGGAAAAAGGGTACTCCAGTGACAAGGGGAAGGTGATTCTATGTTTTGAGCTGCCTAAAATTGTCAGATGTAAATCTGCAGTGTTTCCTTTATAATAGTAGAAAAACCGTGTGCGTGCGTGTCTGCCTCCTCAACCTGGTGTTTGATTTCCCCCCCCCCCCCCCCCCCCCCCCTTCCCTGCCATGCATGTGTACAGGCAGACTACATGTATTGGATTTGCTCTGAAAATAGGGTAGTTGTCCAGGGGAGGAACTAGTTTAGACACCTGTTCTTGCTGGGCATGCTGAGCTATACCAACTCCTCTTCTGATCTCCACCATGTTTTTTCTTGTTTAAATCTATAAACAGCTATAAGTACCAAATAGAGCTTTGTGTTCTTTAAAGTTTTAAGAACCTGAAATTTAGGCCAGTGATTCTCAATCCTTTGAGCAAAAAGGCACCTTCAGTAACTTGTGAAGTCCATGGCACCCAATTTCAAAAACTAATTTATGGATTACAGTGCTTACTTCCTGGCAGAGGGGCCTGGGAGTGAGAATGGGAGATTGTCCAGGCGAGGGCAAACCTGAGCCTGTGCTTATCCATTTACCTCCTCACACCTTGCCAGCACCCTTCAAAAGGTCTGGTTGCACCCTGGTTGAGAATCGCTTGAGGTAAGCGTCTGTCTACGGCAGATACAAAACAAACACCTTGATGAATCCTACTGAATGTTAAAATGGAGGAATAAAATAGTTGAGGAAGGTCGGGTGACTAGAGTAGCAGCAGGTCTAGGGCAATGGGCAGGCAAACTAATTCTTATGATGTTAGTGGGAGCAGGGATTTACCCAGTGGTAACTGCCCACATGCATGCTCTAAGGAACATGCTCTAAGGACTAAAGTGGGGGGGCCTTCCTGGGCTAGTAGATAAATGGATGCCTGTGAAGAGTGGCCTGGACTTGGGAATCCTAAATATCATCTCCCTCCAACTCTTCACTTGCATACTACAGCTGTAACACAGGAAAGCAAGATTAAAAATGTCCTGTAACGAGCCAGAGGTAAAAGCAGAGGAGACAAAGGGGCTGCCACTGCAGTGACAGTGAAGTTGCTGAGTGAATATTCAGATGAACCTAAAAAGGAGACCATGCTTTCTTCCACAGAAGAAGGCACAAAAGCTCCACACTTTTTGCCAATGTGACATGCACATTTTACAGTATAAGAGAAGGTGAAGCCCTACCATTGTTTAGCTTTCCTCCACCATGGGGTAAGACCATGCACATATGCCCATCAGGGTTACCATGAAGTTGTTGCATAACAAAACCTGCCCATGCTCTAGGTGGATGGGTTCCTATGAAGACAGCCTTCTGCAAACTCCTGTGTATTATTTGCAGAACAAACTCAGGTATTTTTCAATAGGAATCCATAGCATCAAAAATGTTTCTAACCTGTTGCAATCTTCAGTTCTCTGCAACAGAAGAATTGTTCTTATTTTTTCCCCCTTAGTTAAAAAAACAAGCAAACATTACAAACAGTTATTTTTGAGGGGTTCTGTGAATCAAACACAGTTAAGAACCAGTGCACTAGGGTTATAGTTGATTCAGACTTGAAAAACCTGGATAAATGATCATGTCAAAATAGTGTTTCACATCCCTCTCCATTTGGAATCAAGCATCTGTGGTCTGGCATGCTCTCCTGCAAAGTACTCAGATTTAGACTGCTTGCACCTTGCAGCCATGCTTATGCCAGAGGTCTTACAATATAGTCTTTTGATCTAACTTCAGATAGCAAAGGGAAAGCACTCCAGTATAGAATCAAAAAAATCTGGTCCTTCCAAAGCCTTTTCTAGCACAGGGTAGTATTCATCTCTAACAATAGGGGAAGGACCTGGGAAGAAAGAACAGGTTATGGAAGGAACCATATTCCAAACATCCATTACTGTGGGGAAGAACCCCCAGGAAAGTTCTGTTGATACAGGGCTGTCTTCTCTAGAGTTCACTCAGTAACGAAGTCTGCCAGGGCCAAGTCAGGGGTAGCTTGTGTGAGGCTTCCTTGGCACATGACCTAAGTGTCAGAAACCTCCTAAAATGTGATGTCCATTGGCAAAGGATACTTGTATAGTCCAAGTGTTCAATATATAAATGTGCTACGTGGTTCCAGTAACCAGCTTTTTACCCCTGCCCCCAGTAGCTTTTATTTTTAAAGGAAGGGAAACCTGTACTAACCGTAGTTTTGCCACCCATGGTTTTGAGTATCCACACTTAATATTCTGTATATGATTTTGACTACTGTGGTACACAATTTTGAGTCACCACAGTTTTTGTGGCCGTGCATCAACCCACCACCTGCCATTTCAAATCACCCATGCTCTTGCTAGCCACCCATGGTGCTCCCATCTCCTCATGTGCACACAGTCTCATGTTGTGCTTCATGCCATTAACATCCAGTCGCAGGTGCTCCACATTTTTCTCCTGATTTCTTTGTGATTTTTGTGTTTTGCCCTTAATCGTAGCCTCTAAGCAAGTGAGTGGTGAAGGTGAGCAGTTTGTGAATAGGGCAAGGAAAGTGATGTCCTTGGAAACAAAATTGGAGTTGTTGGATCGTCTAGCACATGGAGAGAATGTGGAGAATGTAGGGAGGCATTTTGGTGTGAACGAATCCACTGTGAGAACCGTTAAGAAAAGTGAGATTACTGTTAGGACTAGTGTTGCAAGTGGTATACCAGGAAGTGCTAAAGTTCTTGTAAAAGGCCCACTACTCAACAGTGAACCTCTTTTAACATATTAAAGGTAAATAAAAATGTTTTTTATACACTGTATGTTCCTTCATTAGTCAAGTCCCTAACCCCATTTTTTCCCATAAGCCTTTTGTCTTACCAGCCACGGGAACTTTCAGGAACCTAACCCTCGCGGTTGGCAAGGGAAACCTGTAAATCAATTCAGAATCGTTCAGAATTGAGGGTTTTGCATTGGAGAATGTGATTTGGCATGTACTAAATTTAAATGGTCTGAACACCTGAGCTAGACCTCCTTCAGTTGCTTGCGTGCTGGGCCACAGCTCTACCAGCGGCGGCAGCAGCAGCAAGTCTTGCCACCTGTGCTGGTTCTGCCAACTGGGGGACGGAGGCGGCTCCAGCCTGTGCCAGTTTGGCCAGGCTGCAGCCCCATGCCCTGCTGTGGGCATGCAAATCTGGCGGGGCTGTGTCCCACTATGCCCCGTTGATGCATCGCCTGTCGCGTTGCCCATGATTGGGCACCAACCCTGCCCCACACACTGGGGGCCTAGGGGCAGCAGGTCAAGACTGAGGGACACCGGAGGGGTGGTGGGCTGTGGGTCAGGGGCACCACTGGGCCTGGGGGGCTGTGGGTTGGGAGTGAGGGGCATCACCATACCAGGGTTACTCAGTACCACATAGCAGTGGAGGGGACAGCTACAGCTGGACCCATGCCCTGGTGAGTGAAGAGGGCAAGGGGAGCTCTTTTTTTCTATGATAAAAAAACCCCAAATCAAATGCCAGAATATATAGCTATTTAAAATTTATTTTATTATAGTAATGATTGAGGCACTGGTAAGCTTCCAAATTGCTTTAACATTGTAAATATATGAATAAAACATTGTGTTCAACTGATACCTATTTATGTAGTGGCATTTCATTTTAATCATGGAAAAGGGCAGATTGTGGGGGTTTTTTAAACAGAAAACCAGGATCCCTGCTAATCGGGAAAAGAAGGATGGGTTACCTGATGATTCGGCTTGATCCTTGCTCTATGCAGCCATAGCTCTGAAAAAATCTTTTTTTCCTTCATTCTGTCTTTCAAAAACAAGGTGTGTGTGTTATTTTGGGGCATGTTGTATGCGAGAGAGGATGGTAATCTCTTTTAAAAAAAAACTCATCTAATTGACTAGCTCTGTAAGGGGTCAGGAAAATAGGTGCTAAAGCGTAAGGTGTTGGTGGTCTAAATTAACTGTATTTTTGGCTGCTCCTCTGTCTGGATTGTGCGTTGCTTCCAGAACCTTGTTTTGAATAAGTGCTGTTGCAGATAAGACTGTCTGGTGTAATTGGATCGAAAGCACTGAGATGTAGTCTTGGTCAGGCTTTGCTTTTATGAGTTGCCTGTTGCAAGGCAAAATTTGTCAGTTTGAGTCAGGTCTGCACAAACCCTTTTGAGTTGTTAATGCAACTGCTGTGTTTAAAGTGTTGGTTGCTTTTGCTTGATGAGCTTCAATTGTCTTAATCTGCATTTCTTCTGCAGGAAAGACCGACATCTCCATCTTGCTCGTCCTCCTAGCATCTACAGGTCTTAAAGTTGAGTGGGGCTTGGTTATCACAGTGCTCATAGTAGGGGGGGGACTTTAATTTCAGTTATGCCTCAATTTGCTTGGTAAATTGCTCTGTCTTCTCCATCATTGGAGGTTTTCTGAAAACAGGCTAGGTGAACCTTTTGGGTGTGCACTTGATTTTACCTCAAAACAAGCCAAAGGTGTGCCTGATCTCTTGGGGTCCTACCCAATCCTACCTCTCTCCTGCAGAGCCCCCTGCAATCCTGGGTCTGTGCAGGGGGCTGCAGCCTCTGCTCCCTGAATTAGCCATTCTATGCGTCTCTTGCTAATAAGCCTTTCAGAGGAGGTTGAGTGGCTGGGGGAGGAGGTGAGAGATCAGATGTGGTGCAGCAAGGGATGGGGAGCCCGTGGAGCTGGTCGCAAAGCAAGGCCTGCCATTAGGAAAAGGTTGCCAGCCTCTGAAGTAGGGGATTAGTGTGACTTGAGATGTCCTGTAAACAATCCTAAGTAACTTGCCTTTAAATTCACTTCTGCCACCACGATGCAGGAAATGCCATGGGAGTATGTTGGTTCCCAGCAGCACTTGCCACCATTTAATGTCGAGACAAATATGCACAGTGTCATAAAGGTGAAGGCTGCAGGCTTCCTCTATTAGAGTGCTAGATGGGATTGGTCCAATATTTGGAATTTGGAATATTCCAACATTTTGGAATGGAATATCATGGTATTGAATATAATCATGAATATAATTATTCTAACATTTGGAATTTGGAATATCCCCTAGAGCACCATTGGATCTTTAAGACATTGCATTTTCTTTTGCAGTTGTTTAAAATGTGTTCTCTGAAATTCATAATCTAACACCAGAAATAACTATTTCGTAGGTCACTACGTTCACCCAGTTACCCCTAGACTAAACCCAGTGACTTATTTGAGGAAAGCATGTTTAACAGAAAGACTGTCTTGATTTGAAGACAATCAAAAAGATTTGGAAAATCCACCCCTTCCTGAAAGCTTGTTCCTGTAGTCAGCCCTTCCTGTTAAATTGTGTTTGTTCCTAGTTTTCAAGCTAGGAACAAACTAATTTGCGCAGCAGAATTTGGTAAGGAGACAAGCTTCTGTTTACAACTTCTAAGAAGCTACCGACCTTGTGGTGCCTTAGTAGGTTTTTTGGATGACCTTTAGATCACAATGTTTGCTGCTTTGTCAATGTCAGTAAGGTTACTAAGGCAAACACAATGAATGATCCATGTATTTAAATTTTGGTTAACAGTCTGGTTTAAATTAGTTTAGATTCCCTTTCTTAGAAAATGGATAACCTTTATTTTTGTAGCCAGAGACTAGCATTACTGTTACAGTAAAGCAACACTTTCTTTGTTCTGCAAATAGCATGAATTACATCGCTATGTAATGAAAGTAGTCTTTTCACAGTAGACAACAATGTAAGTTGGGTGGTTTGGAAAGGATATGGAAAACTACCTTAACTTAGTTTTGTTTGAGTGAAAGCAGTGTGTAAGCGTATGAGAACTCAGTTTTGTGTGCATGCACAAATAGTTCAGTATCCCTGCTAGATGGCTTTGATTAGGATTTCTATCACTTCCCAGTTTTATCTACCCTAAATTAATCTTTCCACTTAGTGAATTCAAGACCGTTTTTACCAGTGACTTTCAGACTAGCCCTTTTGACTAAGTAGTCAAATACACAAGGAAGTCTGGCTGTCGCATAAAACTACCTTCCAAAATATATGCTGATAAAGGATACCGATTGCACAACTTCCTATTTCCTGAATAAGAATATGACAAATGGAAGAGAGTAAGGAAACACGAACAGCTAGTGTTAACTTTCCTTAATGGGCTCTTTGTTGCTGCTGAACAATAACTCCCAAACTAAGTTTTATTTCTTGTTAGGAGCTCTTTTCCTCTCTCTTGTCTTGTCTTCCCACCTTTAAAATAAAACACTTCATTGTTTATTATGTTGGTCTGTAGTGTACAAAAACCACTACTAAAAATGAGATAGAAAATACCTCGTTTATTCTCTTGTCTTCTGTTTTGTCCGTGGGAACCTTAATATATGGCTTAATCTCCTGAATACTAAAATGGCTAAGGTTTTATTCCTATGAATGGAGTAACTACTTCAGTGTTGGAACTATGCATTTTTATAGAGCTAAATGGCTGTGTAGGTGGTGGTAACAGGAAACTCTGGGTGCTTGCTTAAAAACCCAGCTTATTGAGCAGCCTGAACTGTAGTTTCATGTAATCCAGTCTGAACAAACCTGACAACTTCCAAGGAAAGAAACAGCTTTGGGAGAGTCAAGAAATTCTGCTTAAATGGATATAAATGTTTTGTGGTATGACTTCTATAGTGCAAATCTCCACACTTCTTGCTGTGTTTCTCCAGCCCTTATTAGACCTTTACCGGACAAACCTTCAGTGACAGCCATCACATGGGGAGGTCTTGAACTTACTTGCTTCAGTATCCATAGGACACGGACCATGGCTAAAGCTACTTCCTGGGGTCTCTGAGAGACATGGTGGAGAAGCTTTGCTTTTGTGAGCAGCTGCCAAGAGGAGGCTGGGAACACCCGGCCAAGATGGAGCATACCTTTACAAGATCCTGCCTACAGACGCCTTTTCACCAACCTGCAGTGATCCAGATCTGCTTAGTGATGCTGTGTTTCTCCCAGCGCTGCTCAGCTATGTTAATATTAAGTGCTTAACTTGTGGGGTTGTGTGGCAGTGCTGGTACCTGTGGGTATTCTGTTCCCTCATGTTTTTTCAGTGTTCCCCATCTCTGCTTGAGCTCTGCAGCACAAGCGGGGACAGAATCCCATGTTTTAGGATAGTTCCACTGCGATAGTCCTTGAAATAGGGGAACAGCAGTATGTGGGTTATAGTAGGACCCTGATGGTCCAATTCATAATTCATCATTATAGGTCCATGTTAAGTTAGGATTTCTATTCAAGGTTGTCTGCCCAACGTTTAATTATAAATGGACATTCTTCATATACAATCATGCATTTTCATGGGACCTCTGCCTCGTTCAATGCACATAGGGCAGAGCTGCCCCAAGGCTGAAATTGGGCTGCTGTAGTAAGGGAGCAGGACTTTAGGGCCCCTGCCTAACATGTAGAAGTTGGAAGGTGTGTAGTGAATGATATGGAGGATTGTAGGAAAGGGAAGAAGGGTTTTGTGACTGCAGCAGCCAAATGCTATGTCCTGAAAAATGGGATCCATGTCATCTGAAGCATATTCATGTTTCTTTTCCTTTTATTGTCTTGGGCGTCCGACTTGGGGCCCTGAAACCTGTCTGGTAGAACTATAGCTGCAATTCTACATCACTGGTGAATCTGCTTTGAACATATAAAGTGTTGTGCAATGCTTAAGTATCCAGAAAAATCGGGTGACAGGAATTCAAATTGGGCACCCAAAATAAAGCAGGGGTATTTTTGACCTTGCTGTCTGTCTGCCTTGGATCCCTATTCAACCGATGGGGAAATGAATATATCCTCATTTTACAAGAAGTTACCATGTTCAGTAACGTATTATTCCTACCATGGCAACGAGTGTCAAGAAAAATCCCTGTGAAGTTAGGAAACTTCCTGTGAGGAAGCTATCTGTGAAGTAGGGTTTGAATATGATGTGTAGTAAACTGGAGGGGGATGGTGGAAGGAGGATGGGAAGAAATGCAGTAGTTCCATCAAATAAGCACGATCTATTTTGCTCATTAAATGTGATGACCCATCTTTTTTTTAAGCCTTTAAATGATCACATACTAACAGTACATTTACACCAAGGGGTATGAGTTTAGGTTGCATAAAGAACCTTGCTTATCTGTCTCTCTCTGTCTCTCTGTCTCATGCTCAGAATCCACTTGGCAGAGAAGCAGCTTGGTAAAACAGTGCAATGCAACTGGTTAAACACTTCATCCAGAAAGGAAGCTGCAGTGCTGGAGTCATCTTTTGAAAAAAAACAAGAACAGAAAACCTTAAGTAAAGTTTAAAATGTGAATTAATTTAGGGAAGCCCTGTGGCAGAGGAGGTTAGATTAGATCACAAAAGCCACATCTGGCACACTGTTCTGTGAAACCATCTGAATCTGCACTTGATTTGTATTAAAACATATGCTGCTCACATGAAAACACTTTATCATTCATTCTAGTGGTAAGCTTCATGTTGCATACAAACCAATACTGAACTGCAGTTTGTGGATATTGGAGTAGTAATAGTGAGGGGCCACTTTGATTATACAGCGCAGCCTTGGTGGCTTGTGAAGCCCCACATCTAGCGGATCCTAGAATATTAGAAAAAAAAAGAATGCAAGTAATACTTAATGCTAAGACGCTGAAAACATACTTCAGGGTGATGGTAGGTAACTAGCTGAACATGAGCTCACAATGCAGTTCTGTCATACGTGAGCAATGGGAAGTTGCGCAGGAGCAGAGAAATGGTATGCGTCTAATTCGCACGCACGCAAAAATACGTGGTGTTGGTGAGACTTGCTGAATGTCTGCAAGCTGTGTTAATGCTTTGAAAAAGTTGAGAAAGGAACTACAAAAATGACTGAGTTTTGTGGGGGGAAAACTTAGCATTAATGGCTAAGACCTGAAGAAGAATGCACTGCATTTTGAAAGCTTGTGTAAGTCCATCCCAGTGATGCATCTGGTTCTAATAAAAAAGGTATCATCCACAAAATCTGTACCTTTGCAGTGAAACTCCAAAGTTCATTGTTTCTTATCCAGGAGATGGAGAACCCATTCATCCCTAGTTATGCTATTTTCTGCTAGATTGAGGATTCTCAAAAGTCTTTTCTGAGTATGGCTCAAGCATCTGTAGTCTCAGTCAAAACCGGATGTCTAAGGATATGCTGCATTTCAAGCAGAGATTATGTTCTTGAGCCAGATACTACTGGATAAACATCTTTGCATTGGGTTACACCGGAAGGAGTCCAGACTCTGATATTAATTCTAATCCATTAAATATTTGGTTACTGAAATGATTAGCTAAGCTTCTCTTCCTGCTGTTAGGAATACAGTGCGAAAGAACTTGTCCTGGGTGACAGCTGTTGCTAGGTGTTGTGGATTGGAAATAATCTTTTCATACCAGGACACAAATTTACTACATGTATAGCTAACACATTCATGTATAATTAGATTACAGACTTGTACTTGTGCATAGGTGACACCTGCTAATGTGGCTAAGGCCAGCTAGTTTCTCTAGCCAGTGGCACACAAGGAAGTGATGATGACTAGTGTTGCATCTGGTTACCCTTGGCACCTGCCTTGCAACTCAATGAGATGCCCTGACTGCTTTTTCCTACTGCATAGCACAGTGGCATACTATAGGTATCGCCATATTTTCTCATGTATTACACCCCCCCAAGTAAGATACACACCGTGCATTTTGCAAGGTATAGTGTGTGTGTGTGTGTGTTGGGGAAGGGGGTGGCAACAGGACTTTGTCTGTGGCAGGCTGTGATGGAGAGAGTCCTTCTGGAAACATGGTGTCCAGGAATTTTGGTATCCCAGGAGACAGTCTAGGTTGAGGTATCAGGAGCTTCCTGGTGTGGCAGGAGATTGACAAGACTAGGTTCCAGATCCTTGCAAGGCTGTTACATCTTTATTACTGTAAATAACAGTGTTGTTTCCACACCACAGACCTCATCAGGGTACTGCAGACTGCATGCAGCAGCTCTCATGCTTTGAGCCAGCTCGGTTGCTGCTTCAGGCACAAGCTACAGGACTCGGGCAATAGCCATGGATCTGTGAGAGTTAACACAGGACTCTGCCCCTTCTTGCTGGGGCGGGAGAGATGTAGTGGCCACCTAGGCAGCCGTTAGAGCACAGTGTCTGCATACTTCTATCCCGTGAAGAAAGTTCAGCTTCCCTACTTAGGACCTCTTCACCTCCATTCCCCTCAGTTTTGAAGAGCCCTTCTTTGGTGGGAGAGGTGTGTATGGTATATCAGTAAATATCATAACATGCTGGACGTACAGTGCTTTGTTCCTGTAAATGTAGAGGCAGATGAATTGTGTGGTATTGCACGTAGTCTGAAAACAGGGCAGATCAGGTCCGGCAGATTCAGGAAAAATCCCAAGAACAGCACCAGGAACTGTATACGACCTTTATTGATTTGACCAAAGCCTTTGACTCCGTTAACCGTGAGGCTTTATGGAAGATCTTATTGAAATGTGGGTACCCAGGGAAATTTTTCACAATCCTAAGACTCTTTCATGACCAGATGACTTACTCCTATGCAGTGGCTCCACTATGGAGTCCTTTTGGCATTCTGGCTGGTGTCAGGCAGGCTTTGTGATCACACCAATTCTGTTTGCCATCTTTCTTGCGGTCATCAAGATGCTCATCCGTGATCCTCTGCCACATGGCGTTGGCATCAAGTACAGGGTGGATAGGAACCTTTTCAGTCTTTCCTGCCTCTGTGCAAAACCCCAGTTACTTCCAGCCTTGATTGTGGAACTCCAGTACGCTGGTGATTGTGCTGTTGTTGCACATACAGAGGAGAATCTGCAAAGGGCCCTTATCTGCTTCTCTCGAGCACACCAGTGCCTGGAAGTGACCCTTAACATTGGAGAAACAGTGGTGCTTCACCAGCCTGCTCCGGGCCAATTAATTCCCCCTGCAAAGATGGTCATTGATGAACATGAGCTGGAGGACATTAAACACTTTGCATACCTACGCAGCCATCTCTCAAAGGAGGCCAGTATAGGATCCGATGCGCCAGCTCTGCTTTCAGAAGACTGAATCATTGTGTGTTCGATTGCAACTTCAGGACTTGAGCAAAGCTCCTACTATACAAGGCTGTGATAATCCCAACTCTTCTCTATGGCTGTGAAGCTTGAGTGGCCTGCAGGGACCACCTGAGAAGCCTGGAAAGCCATCACCAGTGCTACCTCTGGAAGATCCTTGGCATAATGTGGGAGGATCATTGCACAAATGCCAGTGTCCTCACTGACGCTAACACCACCAGTATGGGAGTGTTGATTATTCAACATCTATAAATCTAAACTTTGTGAGAGAAGATGCATCTTGCTTTGAAAATCGTCTAAGAAGGCTCTAGGATCAGCCTTCTTAGCCACCAGTGGACTCATCTACAGCCCTTTACTTGACCCATGGGAGTGATCATCCTTGACTATGAGGGATCTCCTGAAACAGGTGTGAGATGGGAAGAAAAAGAAAGTGGAGGATGATGATTGAAATAGCAGGTGAACAGATATTGTTCCACGAAGCTAAACCACGATTACAAATAAGCAAGTGGGTGATCTCATGCCTAGCTGGATCTAAAGCCAGGGTCCAAGCACAAGTAGTAAAAAGAGAAGTGATATTTCTGTGGACACTTCCTGCTTCCAAGGTTCTGAAGTTGCCACCCCTACTTTTACTTTATTTATTGCGTCAGGTATTATCTGTTAAGTGAATCATGAGGACATAAAGAAGGTACCAGAATGTTACGTGTCTTTTCTACAAATACAAACTGTCTAATGACGAACACAAAACTGTGGGGAGAAGTGGACATGCCGGAGGGCAGGGAACAGCTGCAAGCAGACCTGGATAGGTTGGACAAATGGGCAGAAAACAACAGAATGCAGTTCAACAAGGAGAAATGCAAAGTGCTGCACCTAGGGAGGAAAAATGTCCAGCACACCTACAGCCTAGGGAATGACCTGCTGGGTGGCACGGAAGCGGAAAGGGATCTTGGAGTCTTAGTGGACTCCAAGATGAACATGAGTCGGCAGTGTGACGAAGCCATCAGAAAAGCTAATGGCACTTTATCGTGCATCAGCAGATGCATGACGAATAGATCCAAGGAGGTGATACTTCCCCTCTATCGGGCGCTGGTCAGACCGCAGTTGGAGTACTGCATACAATTCTGGGCGCCGCACTTCAAGAGGGATGTGGATAACCTGGAGAGGGTCCAGAGAAGGGTCACTCGTATGGTTAAGGGCTTGCAGACCAAGCCCTACGAGGAGAGACTAGAGAACCTGGACCTTTTCAGCCTCCGCAAGAGAAGGTTGAGAGACCACCTTGTGGCTGCCTATAAGTTCATCACGGGGGCACAGAAGGGAATTGGTGAGGTTTTATTCACCAAGGCGCCCCTGGGGGTTACAAGAAATAATGGCCACAAGCTAGCAGAGAGCAGATTTCGACTGGACATTAGGAAGAACTTCTTCACAGTTCGAGTGGCCAAGGTCTGGAACGGGCTCCCAAGGGAGGTGGTGCTCTCCCCTACCCTGGGGGTCTTCAAGGGGAGGTTAGA
Organism: Alligator sinensis; assembly: GCF_000455745.1. Classification (NCBI taxonomy): domain Eukaryota; kingdom Metazoa; phylum Chordata; order Crocodylia; family Alligatoridae; genus Alligator; species Alligator sinensis. The sequence continues at coordinate 148,466 of NW_005842568.1, read as the reverse complement.
TAGGCATCTAGCTGGGGTCATCTAGACCCAGCACTTTCCTGCCTATGCAGGATGATCTATTGAGGTCCCTTCCAACCCTAACATATATGAATCTATGATTTGGTTAGGTTCTCTAAATAATGTAAATACAGATGTGGTTTTTGCACATATCATATTGTCAAGACTGAACTTTTTGGAGCAAGGAGGGCATTTCTTCTTTACAGGGCTAGGGACAATAATAGTAACTGCAAACTTATTCTCGGTCTGTGCAATTTTGGGGTCAGGTGAGGTGTTGTTTCTCCTTCTCTCTCTGCCCATACCATTTTTTTAAGGCTCTGATCAGACTCTGTATATACTGAGAAATGTGTAGTGTCTGCCTTACAATTTTAGTACAGTTATGTTCATATCACGGTGCTTGGTTGGTTTTTTTGGGGGGGTGCCTTTTTTACGTGCTTTGGCTCAAACTTTGTTTTGTGGTGATTGGTATAATTGGAGCTTGCTGTTTGTTGTGGAATAACTCTTCCACACTCGCTTTGTGTGGTTGAAGTGCCCACATGGGGAGCTGGTGTGAAATAGTTACTGAACTTGAAATCATACCCTAGTTTATTTTGCAGTTGTTTCCTGTAGTTTGTCAGGTTTTCTTTTATAATGTGACCTATGTACTTAGAAGTAGCAACTGTGTATATATACAGTTGATGCTGTGTACACACACGCCCTAGGTACACTTTCATTTGAAGTTGGCTGTGTCACTGTTGGTTACATGGCTGAATTTAAACTTGTAAAAAGTATTAGGCGAAGATGCACAGCTCTTTTACAATAAGCAGTTCAGCCTCGCTGGATGTTGGGAGCAGAACCAGAGTGTTGGCAGCCGGAGCAAGCCTTGTCCCTGAAGCTTCCTTGGACTTTTTTTGCTCCCCTCAGCAGCAGACGGGCTTAGCCACCACCTCCTTAACACAGTTCTTGAAGGGAATTCTGAGCCTTTTTTAGACATCTGATCATTTGGTTTTACTTGGATTCCCAATTCAGTGCTGCATTGACTTTCTGGGGATATCTTGTCAGTTTTGCAGTCCCTCCTGAAGTTACAGGCTTCATGTAGAGGAGGCCAAGGCAAGCCAGAGGCCAGAAGAAGGGTCTGCCCCCTGCTTACCACATATCAGACTAGAGTCTTCAATGAAACTGAGGGTTAAGGTCTCTTCTGTCCTTCTCCCCCAAAACAAGCAGGCAAACTATACTGGCTCTAAGGTCATACGAACAGTTGCCCCATTCCATGAGCAAAGCGATACCAGGATGACTGTATGCCTACATCCCTTGAATCCCTCCAACAGCTATGTGTTTGACTGCAGAGCTCTGCCACCTAAACCCACTCAGCCTCCCTTTTGGCTGCATATAGATCATGACCATAATTAGTTTAGGGAAATGGCGGGGGGGGGGCAGTATGTTTAGGGAAATCAGGGGGAGGGACAATATCTAGCAGATATTGCTGGAGCCAGAACAGATGTTGGGAGCATAGTGCCTTTCTCACTGGAGCAGAACCTGGGGGTGGGGTACAGGATCTTTCTGACACTGTGGCTCCCAGGTTCCTGCCAATCCAGGACTTTTGCTTAAATCTCCTCCCACTGAGACAATTTATAAATTTAATAGGCATTAGGGCTGGAAGGGACGTTGGAAGATTGTGGAGTCCAGCTCCCTGCCCCAGGGGCAGGAAGTCAGCTAGGGTCAAATAATCCCAGCAAGATAGGCGTCCAAATCTTTCTTAAAAGAGTCCAGAGTAGGTGCTTGCACCACCGCTGGGGGGAGCCTAAATCTGGGACTGTCCCTGTTAATCCAGGACGTATGGTTACCCTACGTATAGAGGGTATAGCACATAGCATGGATGCTAACTGTGAGTCTTGGTGTTTTGTCTCCTGCCCTTTTTCTTCTACCTCTTTTAATAAGCTTCTCAGACCATGGCTAAGGATGCCCCAGGGTGGAGCCTCCAAGAAAAATGAATTGATGTTTTGAATTGATGTAATAGAGCTTCCTGGGAGTCTGTCCCTGAGCCCCTTGCTAGTACTGTCTTTGAAACCTGGAACTGATCTGAGAGCAGTCTGTCTCTGCTCTGCCCTGACGAGCAACGGGAGCAGTCCAAGAAATGTTGGAGTGACTAGCAAGCATTGAGCCTGGCTTTGTCCACTGTAAACCAGGCATCTAGGGGTTCACCGTTGGGTCCTAACCTGATAAAAATGGGTGCTTTTCTTCTTCCCTTCAGGCTGTTCAGAGTGGCATGTTTGTGGCATGGTCTCTTCTGCACTGATTCTGTCAGCTCCAAAAACCATGCTCGTGAGGAAAACAGCTGCCTGGTTCAGATATGGAATTGAATAAAAAAAAATATATGTAAAGACTAGCAGAGAGGGTAAACTTGCAGATCAAGTCTGCAGCTTTAGCTGAACTGCAGTTGTATATCCCCCTCCTCGTTTTCCAAATAAATAAATTAATACATACAGCAAGGCTGGGATTTTTTTTCTACTGTGATTTCAGACTGGGAAAGCATCATGCTGTCTCTGCATGTTGCCAGGCTCTAGGTTCCCAGGTTTGGCTCTGGGTCACTTCAGTGCTGCAACCAGGTTATTGCTCCCAATTACTGTTACTGTTTCCACCTTTGCCCTCTAGTGCTGAACACGTCACGTGGTTTCTGATTAGGGCTCCAGATAGAACTGAAATGCAGTAGTATTGAAATATTTTGGATTCAAGCTAAACAGGTATGTGCTGCTAGGGGAGGCAACTGTAGACCTGCCCTAAGCCTAAAGCATTAATCCTGTTGGGTCTCAGGATCTTTCCTTGAAAGTGTTTTTGTTTTTCCTTTCCATTCGGTCACTAAATAGTTCCTTCTTATTGGAGCCTTTTGGGGAATGCAGCCATGATTCAGGGAGCCAGCAGTTCTGATTATCTCCTCCTCGTCCTACTGCCTCCTCCTTTGGAAGAGATCAGGGTTCAGTCTGCTACCCCAATAGGTGAGTGCAGAGAATGGTGTTGTTAAAGGGATCCAAACATTACTGAACGCAGCATGACGACATAACTGCCACTTACTGAGCAAGGTGGATCTTTCATCTGACCCAGTCTCCTGTGTCACAGTGGCAGCGAGTGGATGCTGAAAGGGAGAGTGAACTAGGAATATCCTGGGTTGCTTTCTCCCCCCCGCCCCCCCCCACTGTTCCTCTCTCCCTTGCAGCCTCCAGCATTTAAGGTTCAGGAACTTCTGATGCAGAGGTTGTGCCCTTCCCTCCTATACTCAGTTGCAACAGATGTCCCTTTCCTCCAAGAATGTGTCCAGTCCCTCGTGAAGCTGGCTGAACTGTCAGCTTCCACCGCATCTGGTGGCAATGAGTTCTGCACTTCAGTTATTCAGTGTGTGAAAGAATTTGTTGTTAGTTTTAAATGTACTATCTACTAGCTTCATTTTATGACCCCTAGTTCTTGCATTATGAGAGAAGGTAAATAAATACCTATTGAATTTGGCTTCCATTTAGTGTTTTGTAAACCCTTATCATGTCTTCTCTCAGGTGTCTCTTTTCTAAACTGAACAGGCCTAACATCCTTAGTCTCTCCTCATACTCTTCATACCACTAATCTTCCGTGTTGCTCTTCTCTGGACCTTCTCTAGTTCTTCTATATCCCTTTTGAGATGTGGGCACCAAAAGTGGGTTCAGTATTCAAGGTATGGACATACCATGGATTTATAAAGGAGCATAATAATACTTTCTAATTTGTTTACAGTTCCCTTAATAATCCCTAACATTTTGTTTGCCTTTTTCATGGCTACCGAGTATCAGCCCTTAGCAAACAGCCCACAGTGACTCCCAGATCTTTCCTGTGTGGTAACATCTAATGTACAGTCTATCATAGTGTAGGTATCTTGAGTTATTTTTTTCCATGTGCACCACTTTACACCTATCTGCATTGAATTTCATTTGCCATTTAGTTGCCCTTCAGTCAGTAGTTCCCGATCCTTCTGTAGTTCCTTACAGTCCCCCTTGGTCTTTACCACTTTGAATAATTTTGCATCATCTATGAATTTGGCTGCCTTGCTATTCTCCCCCTTTTCCATATCGCTTATGACTGTGTTACAGCACACCGTGATCCCAACACAGATCCCTGTGGGACCCTGCTGTTTACTTCTCATCCCAAAAAATGACCATGTACACTCCTTCTTCTGTTTTCTATATTCCCCTCTCTTTAGTACTGGGGGAGGCCACATCTGGAGTCCTGGGTTCAGTTTTGGGTCCCCCACTACCAAAAGGATGTGGACAAATTGGAGAGAGTCCAGCAGAGGACAACAAAAATAGTTTGGGGGTTGTGGGCCATGACGTTAGAAGGTGCTGAGGGAACAGGGTTTATTTAGTCTGCAGAAGAGAAGATTGAGAGGGGATTTAATAGCAGCCTTCAACTCTCTGCAGGGTGGATCCAAAGAGGTTGGAGTTGGGCTGTTCTCAGTGGGGGCAGATGACAGAACAAGGAGACAGAACAGTCTCAAGTTGCAGCAAGGGAAGCTGAGGTTAGATATTAGGAAGAATTTTCTCACGTAGAACGTAGTAAAACACTAGAACCGGCTCCCCAGAGAGATGGTGAACTCTCCATCCTTTGAGGTTTTGAAGACCTGGCTTGACAAAGCCTTGGCTGGGGTGATCTAGTTGGGGCTGGTCCTGCTTGGAGCAGGAGGTTGGGCTAGATGTGACCTGAGGTCCCTTCAGCCTCATTGTCTGTGCTTCTGAAACAATTTCTAATCTACGAATAGACCTTCCCTGTGATCCTATAACTATCTAGTTTTATTAAGAGCCTCTGAGGGACCTTGTCAAAGAGTTTTTGGAAGTCCAGATATACTATGTCAACTGGATCACTCTGCTCCATCTGCTTATTGACTCCCTGAAAGAACTCTAGTAGGTTGGTGAGGCAAGATTTCCCTTTGACAAACCCACATTGATACCAAGTCACATTCATCCATATACCAAATATTTTTTTGAATTGTATCTACCAGTTTTCCAGGATCAGAAGTTAGATTCACTGGCCTTTAATTTCCTGAGTTTCTTCTAGAACCTTTTTTAAAATATGGGAGTCCATTCCTTTGGTACCAAGGCTGTTTGTAACAATAGGTTGCATGCTACAGTTCAGCAGTTTCCAGTCTGAGCTCCTTCTGGGCCCTAGGCAAAATCCCATCAGGTCCTGATGACTTGCTGTTGTTTAGCTTATCAGTTTGCTCTACAACCACATCTACTGAAATCTCAATTTGAGTCAGCTCCACTGACTTGTCCCTAGAGAGGAGTGGATCTCTTGAGGGAATCTTCCTAGCATCTTCCACACTGAAGATGGATGCAAAGAATGCCTTTAGTTCCTTGGCAATGGCCCTGTCATCTCATCCCTTAGTGCCTCTTTACATCTTGATCATCCAAAAGCCCAACTGCTTCTTGGCAGGTCTTTGGCTTGTGACGTACTTAAAGAGTGTTTTATTGTTACCTTTTGTGTCTTTAGCAAGTTTCTCCTTACATTCTTTCTTAACTTTTCTTATTACAGTTTTACATTTGATTTGCCAAAGTTTGTGCTCCTTTTTATTTTCCTCATTAAGATTTATCTTCCATCTTTTGAAAGAAACTTTTTTTTTTTCTTCCTTTTTGTTGTTTCTGCAACACTGCCATTAAGCCATGCTTTATTTCTTTCGGTCTGCTTTCATTTTGCAGTATGCAAGTTCTTCACCTCCTCAGGGGACCCCTTTTAACTTTTGTCTAACTAGCTTCTTCATTTTGGTGTAGTTCCCCTTTTTAAACTTAAAGACCGCTGTGGTTGATTTTTCTTTTCGTCTCCCCTCCTTCATGGATGTCAAGCCCAGTTACGTTGTGATCACTGTTGCAGAGCGGCTCAGTAACACTTACCCTTTGCATCACATCTGTGCACTACTTAAAGGCTATTCTTGAGCTAGTCTTTCCTTTTGTAGGTACCAGGACTAATTGCTCTGAATCTTTTATGATGTCAGGAAATCTGATTTCTGCATCCTGGCCTGAGGTTAGATTGACCCAGTCTATTTGTGGATAATTAAAGTTGCCCATTATTACTGTTTTCTGCCATCTCAGCCTCTCTTGATTCCCTTAGCATTTCTAGCTTGCTGCTTCTGTCCTGGTCTGGGGATCGATAGTATATCACCAGGTGTACTTTTTTTTTATTGAAACATGACATTTCTATCCACAGAGTGTATGGTACCATCATATCTATAGTGAGAAGGAATAATGGAAGAGTCTTGTTCAAACCCCAATTTGGCAGAGAATGGACACTTCCTGGCATGGAAAATGCCAGTAGGAGAGTTCTATGCCTTTAATTAATGCTGTTTGTATTTTAATGAAGATAAGACTTACTGTTGGCTGTAGAAACTCTTGGTTGAAAGAAGCTTTAGGGTGTGGTATCTCTACTGGCTGTCGATCTTGGTTCTGCCCGGATGCGTAGATGAGCTGAAGTGCATGTTACAAGTCTTATGATTACGTAAGGAAGGTTTCCTGTTTGCCATGTATGAGAGGCCAGGGCTTTTTACGATATGTTATGTTAGATTAATTGTATAGTTGGGGGAGAGATTGGACAAGCTTTCCGGTATAGCATCCTTGTTTCCCTTGTAGGTTGGGACTGTAAGAGGGGCCATCTGTCTACCCAGGCTTTTGCCAGAGGACTATGATTAAATTGCATTTCTGTGCCTGAAGAGGAGTCTGAATTTAAATAATGGTGGTTAATGGGCCTTGTTTTAATCACTTGACTTGTGTATTGTAAAGGTGCTACTCCTTGGTAGTAGCCCCCTTTTCCTTTTCCCTTGCCTCCTACTCCTGGGAGGAAAGTGTCCTGTGGCACTGCAGAACTGGTGGGAGGAATAGTTTGTCCAGCCCAGGGGTGGGCAGTGGTTTCCAGCAGGGCTCTGGAGTAACCCAGCTTGGGCATGTGAGCTCAGAGCTCCCCCTCTGCCAAACCCATGCGGCTAGAGCCCCTTGTTGACAAAGCCAAGGCTCATCTGGCCTTATTGCAGATAACTCTTGCTATAGGGAAGAACTCTAGCCTCTTTGCTGCATGGCCAGGGAACACTGCCTGCTACAGGTGCTGAGGCACCAAGCTGTCTTCGGTCCCCTATTTTCTGTAGAAAGTCTGTCAGCCTGTTAGTGGGGCAGACCTTTCTCCCTTGGAAGGACCTAAGGGAAGGCTTAGTTTGCAGTTCTGGCAACTGTTCAGTGCACCGGGGCCGGGGGTGGCCAGCCTAGACACACATGCTGCAAGTAGCACAGGCAGCACTGCTGCAGATAGGCCAAAAAGCAGAGCAGCTGATTCGGCAGGGGATCAGAGTGGCACTTGAAGGGTGCAAGGCTAATTTGTGATGCCTACCAGACAAGCTTGGTCCCTGCTGCGTTACGTTATGCTTCAATGACTTCATAAAAGTAAAGCATGAGTTGCAGTGCAAATTTCCGGTTAAGATGTCTGCATATTTTTAAATCTTGCTGGCCAGTACATTTGGGTTAGCGCTCGCTTTGCCTTTTGTCTGAGTCACAAAACTTAATCTGTATGTACTCACCCTGCCATCCCTGCTACTGGAAATAGGCCACGGGACTTGGCTGCGGCAGTGGTCAGAACCAATATACTAGGTGTGACACTTAGGCCGCTGACACGCATTATATTTTAAGATGCAATTAGGGGGTTAACTGTGCCTTATACTAACCCAGTCACATGTCCAAGTTGGTTTAAGGTGTGATAAAGCAGTAAACAGCCATAAAGTTATTCCACATAAAATGTGCAACAACTTTTTGTCGCTCCTTAAATAGAATGTGTGGCTGGTTGGGGCTGGCACATGATGATCCTGATGCTCGTCTGGGTGACAGGATCCAGCATGGGGCAGGCTGTGATATGGAGAGTCTTTGGGAAGGTAGTGTAATGAAACTGAGAAGTCTTGTCACTACAAATCAATTGATTGTTGGACACTTGGTGAGTAATGTAAGGGCATTTGAAACACTAAATTAATACCAGCCCTTCTTCAAAATAATAGCAAATTAAATTAGGTTAGAACAGACTACCCAGATGGAAAATAGGTAACTGTAATTCTGACTGACAAGACTCTGGTGTCTATCCTTTGCCAGCATAAGGACTCAAAAGTGAAGTGGAGGTGCCCTTTTTTGTAGTCTTTTGTAGGCTTCTGTCTTTAATAAATGCATAGAAGCACCTATTGCTAACTGAAGCATTTGGAACAATTCAGGTCAGTGTAGCTAATTCAAAGCAAATTGTGTAAGCACCATTCCTTTAGAGCTTAAATATTAACTTGTAAACTACTGCATTTACTTGAATATGAGATGAGATTCCACCCCCATCAGCATGGGGTGGCAGGAGGGAGAGAGAGCTCCTCGTCTTATAATCCTGTACAAGGAAACCTCATTAAATACATTCTGTCATTAAATTGCTAACAAAAGCAGCATGTGATCAGCAGTGGAAACCAACTATGATGTTGATTTAAATGCAGCCAGCAACATGCATGGCCCATATTAGGCAAACATGCTGATGGGAACCTATCCCAAAGAAATGCTGTTGACACTGGTGGGGCCCAACCCGATGAACTATATGGTGAATCATGAGCTTTTTGGCTTTGGATTATTGTGATGCACAGTTGGTACTACATTGCTTAAAAGTGTGTTTATGGAATACTTCTGCTAAAACTTGCAGCAGTTTCAAAAAGTAAAATGCATCTGGATGAACTAAGTCTATGGGGACCTATAATAATTTGCCTATGTGGTAAGTAGTTTATCTCAAGGTCAGTGTTTAAACTTGCCCCTCCCTTCCCTGTGCTCGGAGAGAGCAAGGTCTGATGGTAAGGGAGGGGGAGGACTGCAGGGAGGGGAATGGGGCTACCTGACCCCCCCCCCCCCCTGCCCCATTTTTATTTTCCCTGCTGTAGCAGTGAAAGGGGGACAGATTCGAGGCAATTCTCCAATAATGAAATTCTCTACCTGGAAAATGACAACAAATTCATACATTTTCCACATATAGAATCTAACTATTGGGGGCTCATCTTATATTCAGGGTTCTCTTAGATTAAAGTACATATGGATGAATGAAAGTACTGCCTTTTTGCTCATTTAAAAAAAAATCTATACTTTCAGAAAAAGTACAAACAGGATAATGAAACAGATGTGGTAACTAAGACAAGATTTCAACAAGAAATAGGGTATCTGTTTGTTCATAATCCCATGGGGGTTTAGATAGAAAATAGCAGAATGTGTTGGAGTTCTCAATACTCAAGTGTCCCTTGTCTTAAGTATTCAGAAATCATATAGTGAGTTCTTGGCTCATAAAATATATTTGCCTTCTGTTGCCTGAAATATTAGTTGTGCGAGCTGTATTCAATAAAGGAACTTCTGTCTCATAAAAATACTTTTTTCATGAACTGCATGCTAACACAGTTAGATTATGAAATCTCCCGAAATATTGGGAAATCTGTCCTTATAAGAAAGCATGTTCACACTTGCATTTTTGATCAGCGGTAGGCAGAAAATGTTATCACCTGGGCAAGTGAATCTCTTCAAAAGCAACACGAGTGTAGAAACGTTGACGTGGGTATATTTCATGGTTGTTTCTTTGTGTGGAGCATTAGGGGATATACTTGCTGTTAACTCAATCATCCGTGTTAGACTCAATCTCAGAAACATGGACAAGAAGAAGCAAATAACTCTAGTGTAAATGTATTGGTGTTCTGTTGGGTTCCAGTCTTGGAAGAGTATCTATTTAAAAACTTAATTTAAAAAGTCCAATGTCCAGTTTGTTCTGCATCCCCCCACCTCCCCCCTCAGTTTGACAAATTACTACCTAGATTCACTTCAAGCATTTTACTGCTCCAGTGTTTGGGGGTAAGAGACAGCAGAAGATATCTGAATCTGAATGATGACTGTTTGCATTGACAGTTTAATTTATGCTTTCTGGAAAAGGCATGCACGTTTAATTCTCAAGGTGACTCAAGTGTGGCCCCCCCTCACTTTGAGCATTTGTGAGTCTGTCTGACTCTTGGAGAGCAACAGACCACAGTGCTGATCTCTTTTTGCTGTGAAATAAGTCTCTGTTTTATAGACTTAAAAAAATGGAATTGGAGTAGATGAAATGTATAACATCTAATAGACTGTGTAGTCCACAAAAATGAGGGCTTCTATTTAACTGTGAGCTACTTAAAAAAATGTAAGTAGATAAAATCACTTTTGTTTGAGTATTCTTTTTCTCTTTTTTGTTTCATTTTGGAATTTGACTGATGTATAGAAGCAGATATAAGAGCCACTGAGCCACTTTCTGTCTCCTGTGTTTTTCCAAAGAATTTGGAAATTTCACAAATTGATTTTTTTTTTCCTAAGAAATTTCTAGGTTTGTTTTCATTTTGTTTTTTGTCTGCCAATCCCAGGTACTAATTGTTACTGGGAGAACAATGCAAACACAAAAACCTGCTGAGCAAATAGCCTGTGCTATATTTACATCATAGACTCTTTTTGATATGTTAAGCTGGTTCAAGTCAAAATACAAACCCTGGTGTTTCATGGTCCTGACTTCTGCTTTTAAGTGCCAGGTGTGCTCTAGAACCCCCACTTCCTGTGCCAATGTATGGATCAGACGGTTATCTTTAGGCCTCTCTCTGAATGTGGTAGTCTGAGTATAAAAGTTCAAAGCTGAATTGCCTGACAGCTAACAGCGGGAAGTCATTTTCAGTATTTATTGTTGGGAGAGATGTGCCAGTGCGTTCTAATGAATACCTTTGGTCTCTGCAAGCACTCCTAGCATGCAGCCTGTCAAGACTGCACATGAAGATGTTTAAATGCCAGCGTGTTTGCAGGGATTGGTATTCCAATTGTAGTGCTCTTATTTGCTGTAATAGCTAACTCTTTTTGGTATGATTACTGAGCTCGTTTTTGGATGTGTAGCATCAATAAAAACTAAATCTGTTTTGGAGTTGAACAAAGCGGAGATTCCCAGACCTTTTTGGACCAGAGATGTACTGCCGGTCATCAGACTGTCATGAGCAGTTGTTCAAATCTAACTGAAAGGATGAGAGCACCATGGCCCAAGTGACCACAGTTAAGGAACTCTTGGACTAAAGCATTCGCAGACCCCAAAATCTTAGGTTATGGCTAAATCCTTCTCCAGCGCAGAGGATAAGTTGCCTACTTTGCTAGGTCAGCAGTTTCTTAATGTATAACAAGCCCTTGTCAGATGTTTTCCTACCTCGGGATTGGAGCCAAGTATAAACATCATTACATGGAACTCTGCACTCACGAGTCTTGTGCGCCATTAATTAGGCTTTGACATGACCATTAATGTTCCTGTACGAAACTACTCTGAAGTCCAGACAGAGCTTTAAAACCTCCTCAGTCTTGCTTTGGGAATGAATTATGGGAAGTGTTTGTGTAAATTGTTTGGATTTTTACTTCATTTCTTGAATCGATACAGCAAGGGATACTAGGCTTGGGTTGGTTTTGTTTTTTAAACTTGATTATAATGATTCTTAGTCATGGCACATGTTAACTGGAAGAAACTGAATACTTTGAGCTGTCGGCTTCTGTGTTTGCTGGCACCTCCATTCAGTAGTATCTTCCAGTGACCTGTTATTTATACCGCTTCCTCAGCATCTCCACTAAATATTTAAATAGATGACTCCTTAGTCAGTCTGGTTTAAGCTAAAGAAGGAAGTTGAGTTTAGCTTGTGAAAACTGTTGCATGCTTCAGATGAACCAGTGTTCTGATATTTCCTGCATGCTTCAAAAGTGAAAGCACTTTGCTTCAGGGGACTTTTAGGAAAGTGATTGACTCGGTGTGCTGATTCTGTAGGACCTTACAGATGTGATCCATTCCAGCGGTGTAGTGCAGTGACCATTTTACAGCTTGGCAACTTTTGAACCCGTAACCCAGCTAAAGTAAAAAAAACTCGGACAAAAGGTGGGTACCTCCTATGGGTCTTTTTAATAATCTAAATATTATTGAAAAAACTAACTTGCACACAAGACTTAAACATCACCACTGAAGGCACAGCCGTTTTTCAGTGTGGTCTCTGCGTTTGTTGGTGTTCTTTTTCCACCGGTGACCAAAGGTGTGTCTAAAAGCATTGTAGACGTCTTCCTCCCTGTAGTGCAGTCGCTGTCACACAGCCCCAAGCACTTTAGTCATGCCAAAATTGTTCCGTTCGTCCCCCAGGCTGTACAGTCATCAAGATGATGAGATTCACCACATGACAGCTTGTGTACCAGAGGCAGCGTTGTGTAGAAGCAGCACCTCAGACATGTCTCCTGAGCAATATTTCAGTTTCTTCATGATCTTGCCATTGACCTCTTAGATTGCTATGGCTCCCTTAAGAAAGAAATGAAAAAATTCACCCTCCATGTCCAAGACACATAGGAGAAATAAGATATTACTTCAACCCTCAGCTCTGTCATCAAGTAGTTGTCTGATTGAACTTAGCTGTAGGAAGGGGAGATGTGCCAGTTTAACTTTTTTTTTTGGTATTTGAAATTACTTTGGCCATTAGATGCTTCAGGCTTAATAGCTAATGTCAGAATAAGTCTAGTTTCTGATACCCTTTTAATTAAATGATCAGACAGACACCTTTTCCAGACACTGCCTCTCCAACAGTGCCCTGGGTAAATGTGGCTCAGAACATGAATCGGGCTTGCACGGCAAATAAAACAACTTTCTGTAAGACCCCTTATTCCTCTGTCTCACAGTCTTAATGAATTTTCTTTCAACAAAGTAGTAAAGATAATTAGCAAAGCTAGTTTAGGACTCTGGCTGAGTTCCTGCTCAGTCACAGATTGAGTGATATTTGGGCAAATTGGGATTCTAAACTCTGTGCGCCAGACTTACTTTTAAAGATGGACATAGAGGGGAGATTACAGCTTATCTCACAGGGATGTTGTTGGTTTTTAGAGAGACCTCGACTAATTGGAGGATTGGACCAAAAGAAATTTCACGAGGTTCAACAAGGACAAGTGCAAAGTCCTGCGCTGAGGAGGGAACAGTCCCATGCACCGGTGCAGGCTGAGGGTGCCTGGCTGGGCAGCAGCTCTGTAGAAAAGGACCTGGGGGGTGACAGGACAAGAAGCAGAACACGAGCCAGCAGTGTGCCCTTCTTGGTGCCAAGAAGGCTACCGGCACCCTGGGCTGCATTGGTAGGAGCATTGCCAGCAGATGGAGGGCAGTGATTCTTCCCCTCTATTCTGCACTGTTTAGACCACATCTGGAGTCCTGTGTGCAGTTTTGTGCCCTCTGCTACAGAAAGGATGTGGACAAGTTGGAGAGAGTCCAGCGGAGGGCAATGACTTGTGAGGAGAGGATGAGGGAACTGGGCTGATTTAGTCTGGAGAAGAGAAGACCGAGGGGGATTGAATAGCAGCCTTCACCTCTCTGCAGGGGGGCTGCAAAGAAGCTGGAGCTGGACTGTTCTCTGTGGGGGCAGATGACAGGATAAGGAGCAATGGGTTCCAGTTGCAGCAAGGGAAGTTAAGGTTGGATATTATGAAGAACTTTCTCTCTAGTAGGGTGGTGAAGCACTGGAACAGGCTCCCCAGAGAGGTGGTGGGATCTCCATCCTTGGAGGTGTTTAAGACCTGGCTAGACAAAGCCTTGGCTGGGATGATGTAGCTGGGCCTGCTCCTGCTTTGAGCAGGGAGTTGGACTAGATGTGACATCCTGAGGTCCCTTCAACCCTCAGTTCCTGTGATTTATTACTGTGATCTAAGGGGAAGGAGGGGAGACAAATGCTGTTCTCTCCAGAATCTATCCCTGCTTCTGCCATATAGTGCTTGTGTCATGCCGGTCAAGTTGCTTAATCAAAAATGTTTTTAGATGGCTTCTTGAATGTGAGACATGCTGTCATTTGTCAGTAGTCAACCAGGTGCCTGACCTTGAGATGATGGTACCTTAGTAAAGGAAGTAAATGGGAGCTGTATTTGGATCATATAAAGGCTCTGTTACTTAAAGTTTTAGAGCCCTGATTTCAGAAGTCCCAGGTTGGGTATCCAAAACGAATGGACAACTTCTGCCTTGCTTCATAGCTGTTAAGGGTAATGTTATCTCCACTTCTGATTTCCTCTCTACATTTGTGTTCATGATGTGTTTGCTTAAGTACCATGAGGTACTCTTTAGACAACTTGACGAGGAAGTGAATTCTGTGTTCACTGCAGGGCTCTGGTGGAAGTGGGTGGAAAGGATAAATCCTAAATTAGCTGCCTGTTTCCCAAGCACCACCCTTCCTGTGCTTCGTACATGGCGCATAGGCATATGGGGAAGAATTTTTTTCTGCTGCAACATGGTTCAGTCTTCCACAGGGAACCTTTAGCTCCCTGGCTTTTCTTAGACTTCTCTAAATGTCTGGGACAAGTTACTGGACACACCATAAAATATCGAGACCAAGAATATCATGAAACTACAAATGTTGGTCCACGTGGTATAAACAGTGTCTGCAAGTGAAGCATTCTGCAAAATGCGGTACTCCATTTTAAATTCTAACGCAGGTGCTGAAGCCTGGTAGCATTTAAAAGCATAATGTGATGAGACAAGTCAACAAGTTGGGAAATAATTCAGCACCGCCCATCTGGCACAAAAGCCATACAAAAATAGGTAATCATCCATACAGGGGTGGGATTTTTGTATTTCATGGTGTAACTCAGCAGGCTGGAAAGCTAACCTGTACGCTCCTTTACAAAACGAGGAGAAATCTCTTCGTGCAGCATTCTTACCAGACTGAATAGCTTGGTGTGGTCTCATGTTACCATGTAACCAAAGTATGAGGTGTTTCAGGTTTTTTCGCTTTGAAATGGCTGCTGCTCAAGATGAATCTATTTTGTAATTTCTCTGCTTAGCAAAATTGAGCAACCAGGGGAGGTAGATCTTAAAACGATATTCTTTTGGGACATGTTTTGAAGCTCAACCCTTAAAATGACAACTGGACTTACATTTTATTTCCTAGTGCAGACTCTGTGGATAACATAGACCTTCAGCACCTCTGCAAATGTGGGATGGTATTTAGTCATGCAGTTGGTGTTTGGTAGACTGTCTGCAACTTGTATGGCATGTCTGCCAGTCATCTGAGAGATGTGGACAATCTACCTTGTGCCAAATGCCCTTCTCAGCGCAGCAGGGAACTGGAGCACTGCATTCAAAGCTACTTTGTCATGAAAAAGGCAAGTACAAGCAGTTCTGGCAGTTTGAAGGAATACCCTCAGTATTGTTTCTCCTGTTGAAATCTCAAGTGGGCCTGCTATTTTGGACCACGCAGAACATTGTGAGTGAGAAGTTCCTTTATCAGAGTGCAGCATGAGATGTCAGCTTGAGCTGCTGTGTAACAAAGGTATGCAGTGGTATGAATACAGTTCTCCCAAGTGGAGAGGCAGGCTAGCAAAACATCATCTTTCATCAGACGTCGCCTTCAGTTGACTTTAAAAGCCAGCAAAAAGGATATGAACAGCTCTCCAGAGAAATCATGGTGGCTTCAGTAATTTTCAGTCCACTTTGCTCTGTGTTGAAGTGCAAGGCTTCCCTTGTTTTTGTTTAATATCTTCCCAAAGTGGTGCTTGAAAGATCGTATCTTTTCTAGCACACCGTCCCTTAAGAGCTATATCAAACGAAATCTCAGCTACCATGTTTACTTGAGTCAAAGATGAGGTCCTCTCCCCTTCCCCCCCATTCAGGATGTGGAAAGAAAGCCCCTCTTTTTGGATTTGAGTACAAGATGGGGGGGAGGTGGCTGCTGGGCTCTGATTCTGGTCCCAAGCCCAAGTCCGGGCCAGTCACAGCTGCTGTAGCAGTTGCTTGTCTGCCTGCCCTCTGCAACTTATGCCCCTCACCTTTACTGTCAAGTATGATAACACCTGGAGTGCATGAAAACTCTGACCCCTGCCCAGCCAGTCACCAGTGGCACAGGACCAGCTCTGGGGTGCTGCTGCACGGCCGGGCAGGGGGCATGCTACCATGTGCTCTGTGCCCTGAGAGGGTCTGACAGGAAGGGGGCAGAGGCTGCAGGGGGGCAGGCTTCAAGGGGAATAAGGGGCGGAGGGGCAGAGGTGCTGCTTGCCCCCTCCCTTTAGCCACCTGTCCTCCTACTACTGCTTTCTCTGTTGTAGCAGTGAGTGAGTGGGTGGGGGGTAATTTTAAGGTAACCCTCTAATTAGATTCTGTGCCTGGAAAATTATAGGACATCTATACATTTTCCAAATATATAGTTTAATTATGTGGGCATCATTTTAAATTCGAAGGCATCTTAAATGTACTGTTTTTTACTTGAATCCATCTGACCAACTGTCTCTTGCTTTAACTGATGTATGTTGCCTACCTGCTGAGCCAAATTTCTCAGAAAGGTAACTTGATTGCATGCATTTCTTGAGTAAGGAAAATATATGAACTGTGAAGACAACACATGAGTCGGCCACAGTTAATGCTGATTTGACAAAATAATGGTTTTTGAATTTTAATTACTTAAAGTAGTTGTCACAGTCCCTGGATAACGATCCGTAGTTTGGAAACTTAGAATTCTCCCTCCTGGGGGTGTGGGATGTACCTAACAGATTTCCTGGAGCTTATCTACAATTATTCACCTTTCTACTTTAAAAAAAATTCCTACCAAACCTGAGCTCTCACAACTGCATTTCTTAGGGCTTTGTGCAGTGACCTGTACTGGAGGGAAGCCTTTCACCTGAACTAGTAAATATCAGCGGTTCTTCTGGAGTATGACTGCCCAGGCTGCAGAGAAGGACCTGGGAGTTAAGGTGGATCATAAGCCAACAGCATGTTCTTGTTGCCAAAAAAAGACCAACAACATCCTAGGCTGCTTTTATAGGAGTGTCTTTTTCTTTTCTTTCTTTTTTTTAAGCCTACAAACTTCATTTTATTTCCCCTCTTCTCCCATCTCCCTCGTGCACCCCTGTCAATATTTGCTGAATAACATTTACTGGTTTTACTTTTGTAGTCGAACATAAACGTCTTCATGGGGTAAGACTTGACAGCTGACACTTAAGTTTGTTTCTGAAGGAAATACTGAGAATTATCAGAGGCAACTTTAATTGCTCAGGCTGTTGCCTTGTGGTTTCCCTGCCAGTCTTCTATGTTCAGAGTCCAGTTCCCTGCTACTGCAGACATTATTTAGTTCATGTACTTCTAGGAAACTCTTCCAGAACTACACTCTGATGCTTAGAAACCTTCTAATTTGAAGTCTAAAATTCCATAGCCAGTTCATGCTCATTTGTTCTTGTGCCAGCATTTAGCCTTTCTTCACTGGTGGTCATTCCACTGTGTTTGTAGAAAGCAGCTGTACCTCTTCTCAGCCTTCATTTTGTTGGGTCAGCACCCCTGCCTTCTCCCCCTCCCAACCCCGCTGTATGATAAACTTTCTGTTTCCTTAGGTGTTGCAGTTGTCTTTTTCTGCATATGTCCCAGTTTACACTTATTTTCTTGTGTGTGAAGGTGTATTCCAATAAGTTTGTACCAGGTCCTTGTTCAGTAACCTTAATGTTTCTCTCTCTACTGGAAGTACCACGCCTGGTACGTCCAAGGATTGTGTTTACCTGTTCTGCAGCTGTATCACTGACTCACAGTTAATCACACAATGACTAGTGTGCCCCCTTCTTTCTCTTCAGCTGTTTCAACTGATCAGTTGGCAGCTCAGACTGGAAATTCTTGTTACTTCACAAATGCTAAACTGTGCGTTTTGTACTGCTGATTTCCAGCCTGTTTTACTCCAGGCTCCAACCTCCTTCAGTTTATCCCAGTCCTCCTTTGTATCGATAGGGCCTCCGTCTTATTGGCAGCAAACTTCCTTAGCACTACTTGTGCCAGTCATTTAATGAAAGTAAATGGTACCACGACTGAACTCCACTAACCTCTCACAATCCTGAAAAATACCCCTTTGAGTACTACCTATTATTATGGACTTATCAAATTTAGGGCAGCTGCTTTCCGATTTTGTGGTTCAAGTGTGGCATTGGACGCCATTTTTGTGGTGAAGCGTGGCCAGCTGCCTTCCCTCCACACGCCTCTGATTGCCTAAGGGGCCCTGGAAGTCCTGCCATTGGCTTGCTGACAATATTGTGCCTTTTTGCACTTTCTGTGAACATCGCAAATTCAGTAGGTCCCTCCGTATCTCCACTCCAGCCAGTTCTTACAGTTCCATGCTTCCATGTTTTCCAGCTTAACTAGTAAGCACCCAGCAGCTCCATATCACGTTTTGCTGCAGCTTCATCTCTAGATCAGAAAACTTAATCAGTTCCTACTGAAATTATACCTAGCTCCCATCTTAATGTTGAAGCTGGTATCTGCCATGTTTTCCTAGCATAGAGCCTTGGATAGAAGACCTCTATCAAAGCAGGCAGAGCTGTGACATGAGGTCAGCAGGCTCTCAATTACTGATTTCTTTAGGACGCACACCGTGCTGGGGTTATTTGACCCCAGCAGTCTTTTCTGCCCAGATCAGGGTGGGGCTGGGCCTGATGATCTCACGAGGTCCCTTCCAGTCTAAAACTTCTGTGAACCCATGGGGGGGGGGGACAGAATTGGAATTCATACCGGAGGAGTTGATTTAGATCAGGGTGGATAAAAATGGATTTTTTAATTTAAATCAGACTTTTGTACTTAATTGTATTTTATGATTTTTTTTAAGATGCTCTTTTAAAAAAAATAAACCTGTATAAAGATAGTTTTAATTTAAAATATGTTTAAAGCTCAAAGATATCATCATGGAATAGGGATTATAACTTCTAATTATATATTATTTAACTTTTTTAGAAAAGTTTTATAAATAGGTCACAACAGGCCATGGACTATATCGGGGCCCAATCTTATGGGGTTCTCAGAGGCTCCTCTATAGATTAGTAAAGATGAAAGAAAACCACTGTACCCAATAAAACTTGGTGCTCAGTCTAGACGATCCCATGAAGCATCTCTGTGATGCTTAGTTTCCATTCTCAAACTGTGGATTTGTCTCTCCAGAGATAACATCCTTGTTAACAGCAGTATATGGAGATGAGAGATAAGAGACTTGATTTCCTACCTACCAGCCCTCTTGTCTCTCTGCAAGTTTGTGTGCACGCAGTCAAGCTTTTGCCTCTCTCTAAAAGTGCAAAGTTTCAAGAAGTTAAAATGAAGAGGGTATCAAACAACAAGAATAAACTTTTTGTAGCAAATGATTAAATTGAGGCTTGACTCAATTTAAAATGATGTGTTTTAAAATCAAATCCACCCTGATTTAGATTTGGATTGACAGGCTGGAAAGGATCTACATTTGGTGTCAGTGTCCTGTATACTGTCATGTACCTCTTGTCTTTTTTTAAATGGGAAGGGTGGTGTTGGTGCAAACAATGAACTCTTAATCACAGCCTTATGTGGACCATAGTTTGGGAGTCCCTGACTAAAGTGAAATGGTGTGAAATGACTCTATTGCCATACCTCTGTATTTGTGGTAACATAGCTATTGCATCAGTCACTTGTCTCAGCAGTTTCAGAAGTCAAATGATCCATATTTCTAATGCTTTTCAATGTCCAGAGACTATCACGTATCTTTGGTTAAAGAAATGGGTGTAAAGTAGTAGTCTAATCAAGAGCAAGCAGAATTTAAAGATCTTAAGTGGATTACCTTAAAAGTGATCAGCAAATGAGAAGGTCTTGTCCTGTTTGTGTTGCTTCAAGAGAGTGCCTTCTGGAAGACCAATTGGGAAAACTAGTGAAATGGTGTCATCACAAGGGCTAAGGTTGCTGAGCAGTTGACTAACCCATGGAAAGGTTTTAGAAAATCTTTTTAAACATCTGCATGCTGTCAGGTTGTTTTAGCTGAAAGCTTTCCATTTGTTAGTTTTTGCCCTTTCAGTTAAGATAAGTTTGATACCTTGAACTCCTCAGTTCTTATGCAAGAAGCTGATTATTTCACATTTTTAAAGTTGAGCACAAGAGCATATAAGCTAGTTCTCAATTTTTTTCATGCAGGCCACCTCTTGGAAAACTGCAGGGGGATGGCATTGTGTAGTCAAAAGTTTGACAGACAGAGGGCTTGTCTAAAGTAAGGAAGTTCTTATTTATTCAGCTCTGTGTTTAGCTGTCTTGCTACGGTCTTTAATGTAGACAGGACTCCACTGTCCATTTCCTTTATTACCCTGTCAGTTGAACTTCTTCTCCATGTACAACAACTCTGGCAGCTCTGACAAATGTGGCACACCACTCTTAAAGCATGGCTGACATTTCTTTCTTTCTTCCCCCTAGGAATAGACTTCAAGATCAAAACAGTTGAATTACAAGGAAAGAAGATCAAGCTACAAATATGGTAAGTGACATCCCATGGTAGTTTAGCTGAGCTAAACTACATATTGGTGTCCATTTGAGTAACACTGAAAATCTCTCAGAAATATGGGAGGGATAGGGAATGATGTTGAATGAATCTTATAGGCAAAATACCTAAATTGAGATCACTGCCAGTCTAATTCCATGAATGCAATGTGTATTTCCACTGGTAATGAAGATTACCAGTTACCTCTGTTTTTTGGTTTTTTTTGGTTTTTTTAAGTTTTAATTGGTGACAGTCAGTATAGCACTATTAAGTCATGCTGTTCTGATTTTGAAGAAAATAGGGCCTTAACTTGGCTGAAAGTTGCAGGGATTGTCTCTGGAAAAATAGCGTAGCATTTCAGTGGCCTGTTTTAAGATGCGAATGCTTAGTGCATGCTTTTGTGGGAATATATTTAAAGTTAGGATTTCTAAATAACCAGAAGTCACCAAGATGCCTTGTCAGTCAGAGGTGTAAGTACAGGAGGGGTGATTGGCTGGGGTATCATAGATGACAGCTTCACCTTGGCCATGACCTTCATGGCAGGATGCGCCCTCCATAGAGGAACCCAGGTATGGAGACAAGGGTTGTCCCAAAACTTTTCCCCACATTGAGGAAAACCACTCTACACCACTGTGATCAGCTATGAATTTATGGAATTTAAGTCTCTCTTTTCTGGTCAACTTGTATTGATCAAGTAAGGCTGACTGGGCACAATAGAAGTCTTGAAAATTCTTGGTAATGCAGAAGACAAATGTTGCAGGTCTTACCAGCGTTACTGAGATGCATGCTCGATTTCTATCATAAGGACTGCTGGCTTGGACTAGTATCTAGCCCAGTTGCAGCTACAAAAAGTCCTAGGACCTTCTAGTCAACCTCTTCCTCCTGGGCCTGGCCCAAACTATGGATCGACCAGATGAGGAAGGAGGTGCTGTCTAGAGGGAACCCAGGCAGCTGTGGGGCTGTTTTCCTTCCTTTCTCTTGGCTGTGCACCTCTTCAAGCAGAGTTTCACAGGCTCCTTAGATAGGTTCATGGGGCAGTGGATGCTTACCCGGAGTTTTCTGCTCAGTGTTCTCCCTTGGCCACCTTAGTTATGAACCTTATAACCAGCACTCCTGTTCCTGTTTTTCTTGTGATTTGTCCAGTGGAGTTAGTTGTTGTACATGTTAGTAGCCTCCATCTAGCTATGGTAGTACCTGGAGGGCCTAGGGTCATTGCCAGTGTATAACAAATAGGTGACAGTGGCAGAGAATGGGTACTAAGAGGAGAGGGTGGTCAGGGCATGTCCAGAGTTTCCCCTGCCTCTCTTCCATTGCAGCTTCACTGCACTTGCAACTATAACTTCTAAGCATTATATAATTGGTACAGCTTACTGTGAAGGGATACATTCGTTTTCTCCTTAATTGGCTGTTGAGCTTGTACTTCAGCCTCCAGCATGAGCATTTCTCTACCTTGGAGAACTCATAACACCAGCAGTCTCTCCCAATGCCTGAAGAAGAGTGTTTGTGCCCGAAAGCTTGCAAAGAACGTTTTTTTTTTTCCAACTGTTTGGTTGGTATAATAAAAGATATCACATCTACGTAAAGAACCTTGCCTGCCTATGTTCCTAGACCAACATGGCTAACAGCCATCAACCCTGCAGCCTCCAACACGAGCCTTTTTAAAGCCTTGTTGGGAATGACTTACTGGCTGCTGGTAGGTCCAGTTTTAGTAGTGCTTACGCAATGGGTGGAGGTTCCTGATAACCACACAGCACCCTTCCCTGGGTCATCTTGTTGACACTCCCTTATAGCCAGGTCCAGTTAGGAGTGGGAGCATTCGCAGCTCCTGCATTCAGATTACCACTCTGCTTGCTTCCCACCCTTGTAGTAAAGCCTTCACTTAAGGAGAACTTGATTACCTTCACCTGGAGAAACTCCATGCCTTGTCTCTACATCCCTATTCTTGTTACTGTTCCCGTCTTTATCTTGCGGCCTCTGTGACAAAGCCCTTGTTCAGCATGGATGTTAATCACTGTCTTCTGCTGTGGAAACCTGACCAGCTTTGTACTGGAGTTTGCAGGTATAAACTCATATGGGAATTTATCTTAGATGAGTGAAAAGAATTAATGACTCTGCTCTCAAGATTGCCGGACATGTCACAGCAGTGCGTGAAGTTGGTACTTGCAGCATCTTTGTTGCCACTCTGCCTGGAGGCTAGCCTGAAACAAGTCTTCTCAAGTTCTCCCATATCCAGACATTCATCCTGATGCAGTAAAACAGCCTGAATAAGTTGACCTTGTTTATTAATGTATACAGCATCTGAGCATTGCTTCCTACCTGTGAATGTAAAGTGCTTCTTTGTGTCATTATGTTGTAAGAACACCTTTCTTAATACATCTGAAAGATAATGGGGTCAATGGCATTAAATAATAGTGTATTCTTTTCCTCCTCTGAAGGAGAGAGTTTCAACCTGTTGGGTGGGGAAATTGCCTCTAATTCAGTGAACTAGAGATTAGCATCTTCATACTAAAAACAAAGCTAAACTGCTGGTTTTGGTAGTAGGATTATCACATGGCTTTAGGAGCTGTTAAACAGGCAGATGCAGAAAGCATCTCTTCTAGAAGAAGAAGAAATCCAACAAGGATCATCTGGGTCCTGCTATAATGAGCACTTTTAATGTAGGAGAAGTAAAGACGACCTTCAGTTTTGCAGATGATGTGAACTGAAATATGAACTTGATTTACTGAAATTTGAAGAACAGTCAAGAAAAAGCAAATTATGAAGATGCTAGCTGGTATGTTCTGGATTTCCCCTGAAGCGTACTCAGTAGGAAAGGAAAACCCTGTAGAATGGTGATGAGGGAGAACCTAGAAACAGTGAAGTGTAAACTAGACGTGGGTTTGTAATATTTCAGTGCAGTTAAGACTGACGTCTGTATGCAGCCCTGACAGGTAACAGTGGTAGTCCCACAGGAAAGCTCTGAACTAATTCACATCTGGATGATACCCTGCAGGGAGTATAGTGCAGAGCACCAAAATCTCAGCCCCTGGAAGAGTATTGAGGAAAAGAAAGGAACATAATGGAAAGCAGCTTCCCCGGATGGGTTGTGATAGTTCGGCTGCCACCAAGACCTGTCTAAAATGTGAGCTGTATATCCAGTTCTAAAGTATATACCAAACCCTATATGCTGACTGTTCCCACCAGAGGCACCGCTACCAATGATCACAATGAGGTGGGTATAATAAAGTAGTGGGAAGATTTCAAGGGAAAATTTAGACTAAGCATAAGGAAGAAATCTTTAAGGTAAACTAAACGTGAGAGGGTATAGCTATATGGAAAAGAAAAAGCTGTATAAGACTCAAAGCAGTGTTACTTAGTAGATTAGAGCAGTGGACAGCGACACACAGCCCACGGGTTGGATGCAGCTTACATAGCCGCAGGGCTTTTCTTGCACTGGGGCTGAGCAGTGAGGAGCTGCACCGGCATTGGGGCTGGAAGCTGTACCCATGCCACTGCTGCTGCTTTACAATCCCTGACCCCCCCCCCGCCTCTGCTTCCCTCCCCACCCCAAGGCCTGCTGTGGGGTAGGCACAGCTTGCAGCCAGAGGGGAGCTGCACTGAGGCAAGGGACCTGGATCCCAGTACAGCTCCGTTCCGTCTGGAAGCTATACCTGGACCACAACTAAGGATTAGGGGCTGGGAGAAGCAGTGGTGATGTGCATGCTGTGCTGTGGTTGAAGGGCTGGAAACTGCTTCCACACTGTTATTGCTGCTCCCCACCCACCTGGGCCCCAGTGCAGCTCCCTGTACCAGGAAAGACGAAAAAGGCTAGGACTGCTCAGTTTGGAAAGGAGATGACTGAGAGGCTGGATATGATAGAGGTGTATAAAATCATGAAGGGTGTGGACCAAGTGACCAGGGAACTGTTGTTCACCAAGTCCCAGAATACTAGAACTAGGGGCCACCTGCCTGAAATGAGTAGGTGACAAAAACTAACAAAAGAGAAAGTAGTTCTTTCATTCTTGCACTCAGTCCTGCCTGTGGCAGGGGGTCAGGCTAGATGATCTGCTCAGGTCCCTCCTGACGCTAGCTACTATGACACTATAAGTTGTAGTTAACTTGTGGGATTCACTGCCACAGGAGGTGGTAGAGGCACAGCACATCCTGGTTAAAAAAGGAACTGGATAAATTCATGGAGTGTTGCTCTATTAATGGCAATTGAACAGAATGGTTGGAGACGTTTCCACTGGCATCTTTAATCCAATAAATGGTGGGTGCCAGGAAGGGTATTGAGTAGGGGATAGATCACTTTAGGGCTATCTGGTTCATTGCTCTCCCTTTACAGCATCCATTTCTGCCCTGTCAGAGATGGGTTACTAGGCTAGATGGACCATTGGTCTGACCAAGTACGGCTCTTCTTACGTTCTTATGGCAGAAGCACTTCCTGGTGTTACTTTTGTTAAAGTTTAGATAGCTCAACTTGTCATTTCTCTTGAGTTCATCCCATCAGGCCTGGCCAGCAGCCACTCTTTTTAGGAGGTTATTACAAATTGTTGCATTTCTCTATGTATACTGTGTGTCGAAGCTGTCCTGCAATAGACTTTGCGTATAATTTTGTACTTGGCACACTTAACTTGATTGCATAACACCGTACTGAACTTCAGTGGCTTGGTCAGTAGGTGTGAAATTCAAATAGGAATTAGGTTACCACAATGAGTGGCACCTCAAGTTCATGACTAGGGTTGAGGCCCAACTCTCCTGTACGAACACACAGTTGCAGTCTACCTTGAAACATGACTCAGTGGGAAAAGTAATTAATTAAAGCATAAGCTCTTGAAGGTCCACACCCTTCATGATTTTATTTTATCATAATTCATTAAAGCATAGGAACAGATTGAGTTCCTGTGGTACACCATGATGAGAGAGCCATGCTTTGTTTGGGGCTTCATAGAGTTCTCAGTTTTGTAAAAGGAGTTTCTTTTCAGTTTGATCTCTTCCACCAATTCTGATTTTTCTGGTGGCTAGTTCTGCAGTATACTTGGTTTAGAGAATTACTTTCGTGTAACACATTTATTTGCCACATCCTGCATTTTAAACTTATCTGGTACTTTCTGATGTTACCTATTTCCAGAATTACACTTTGCCTTCACTGAAGTAGTTGCAAAGCCTGTTTTCACTGGAGCCTGACTAAGCTTTCTAAACGTAAAGCTTACCATGCCAATGCAACCCTGTGCTCATACCAGGGGTTGCATTAGTATAACTTGAGTGGTAAAAACATCACACCCCTAAACAAAACAATTGCATCAGTACAAAAACGGTGTAAACCAAGCTGTAGCTGGACTTGCATTGTGGAAAGAAAGCCCGCTGTCTAATGTAGGCTTGAGATGCTCTCAACAGAGGGAAGGCCAGTCTTTTTAACCATTCCACAGTTGATTAAGTTGGAAAGGTGGGCTAGCAGGCAGTACTTGCGTATTGCCTTTTTTTTATATATGTAGCATCATCGGGCATTTTTACATGCGCTCCAGGGGCAGGGAGGGGGAGGTGCTTTAATTAGAGCGGCTCTTGGAGTACCTTGTGTATTAGCATCCCCATGCTTCAATATGGCAGCAGGGACACTAACTAAAGCTGGTTCGGTGAGCTTTTGTTAAAGTACCTCTGCCACCGTTTTGAAGCGTGGGGATGCTGATGCGTGAGATATGGAGGCTGGTTGGAGCATAGTAATTACCACACTCCAGAAGACTCAGTCGTTTGCTCCGATGCGCTGTAATTACAGCACATTGGAGCAGCCTCCTGGCACATCTACAGGCACCCACCTTGTGTACCAGTGCTGTAGTCAAGATTTAAGTGAGGAGTTACCCCTGGAAGGAGGTACCACAGCATAGTGAAGTAATGAAGGGGTTGCATAGCATTAACAAGACCATTGCACCCAGGGAGGAGGAAGTTAGTGTGCTCCAGGATTTTCTTCTAAGAGGGATGGAGGCATACATCTAATTGTGGATGCTGGTGACAAAAACACCTGGTCAGTGCACAGTTAAGATCTAGGGGGAAGGTTCTGGAGAAGACATGGGAAACCTTAATAGGATTCAAGTTGCAAGAGGAAAAATAGGAGTCTGTAATGAATCTTCAATGTCTGCATAACAATGTAAATAGTATGAGGAACAAGCGTAAAGTCATAGCGTAGGGCATTGTTTGGTATTATTTATTTGATCTGTTTTTATAATTTATCTCGTTTTTGTTGTAAGCTGCCCAAAGCCTTTTCAGGGTAGGAAAGCCTATACATTAAAGAAGGAAAGAAAAGTAACATGACACATTAAGTGGAGTATTTTCTGTGGTAGGATTATTAGCGCTGAGGGTGTATAGCTTGTTCCAGAAGAACAGATAGGGAGAAATGAGTGACGTGTGTGTGTGGGCGCAGGGGTCAAAAAGGAAGTGACCGGCAGATTTGAGTGTCTGGTGTTTCATTATATCAGGAAGAGGAGCTAGATGAGAAGACCAGTCTTGATATGCTTCTAGCAGATAACTAAAATGCATGAGCTGTCGCTAATGAGGAGGTAACTTCCCTGGTATTTGTTAGAAGAAAAGCATGGCAAAAAAGAGTTTTTGTATTTTATAAATAGCTTCGCAGCACAGTAGCTGTCCAGCAGTGTGAGGACACAGTTCAAGAACAATTTACTTCGTATCTCATTCTGAGCAATAGGAATGAATTAGTTGCATATGTGAAGGTGGTCAGACAGTAGGGGTGCACTGATGGGGATTTTGGGGGCTGATAGCAGATTTGTAAGGAGGCGTATTGGCCGATACCAATCCGATTTCCGATATGCAACCTGGTAGCTTGAAGAGCTGCATGCAGTTGATAAGTCTGTTGTGGTGGAAGGGGAGGGAGAAGCGAAAGGGTGTGGGGAGGGGCAGATCAAGGCCCCTGCGGTGAGGGAGGAGTGGGGCTGAGGCAAGTGCTGATCGGGCTGGGCACGGGAAGTGGGGGCAGCTCCCGCCACTGCACGCACCCTGGGAGGGCAGAGGGGACATCTACCCCCGGATCTGCATGGAGCAGGGCAGGGCGGGCTGGGGCTGGTGCCAGGGCTGCGCTTGGGGCCAGTGGCGGTGGTGCTGGGGGGGTGCTGCAGCCGCCCCAGATCTTGCCATAGCCCTCCTTCCAGTGCCACCGCCTGCCCTGAGCACATCCCCAGCCCAACACCCCCTCCACCCCCCCGTCCTGCATAGC
>NW_005842568.1:105445-120927 GCF_000455745.1 Alligator sinensis | reverse complement strand
CCCCCCCATGCCCCTTCTGCCACGACAGATTTACCAGCTGCAGGCAGCTTTTCAAGATGCTGGGCTGTGCTCCTCGCTGTCTGTGTGCTGTGCTCTGGCTGCGTGCATGCACGGGCATTTATTGGCCGAATTATCAGCCACATCAGGCTGATTTCTTATGCAGTCCATTTTCTTTATATCGGACCCATGTATCGGTGCCCCTCTATCAGACAGTTGTACAAAATCATTGTGATCATGGAAGAAAGGCATGCAAACAGCAAAGCAAGGACACTATACTTCAGAAAGGCAAAACTCTATCAGCTTGGAGAAATAACAAGGAAGAGCCAACAGGCAAGTAAATCGAAAGGAAGAGGTTTTGTAAGATCTGGCACTTCTACAGAGAGAGCTAGAGGGTCAACATCAAGCTGTCTCAAGGAGAGGTAAGAACTGCAAGACTGATAGCTAAAAAACTCCTTGTGTGGCCATCTGAAAACCATATGTGTAAGCATTAAAAGGAAGGGGTGTCATTAAGGAGTATTAAAAGGAATAATGAGGATTTGCTTTCCTGACTGTTCCTACAGTAGTGTAAAACAAGTTACAACTGGTGAGATGTTAAGGCTAGCAAAGAGTTCTACAGATCATAGGATCAAGAAGTAGGGCTGGTGGGGACCTAATGAGGTCCTCTAGTCCAGCCACCTGCTCACGGGAGGATCATCCTTGACTAAACCATTCCTGTCAACTGTGTATTCAGCCTGCTCTGGAAATTGTCCAGGGCTGGAGACTTCTCTAGGCTGCCTACTCTAATGCTTGACTCACCCTTCCTCTAGTCCACATCCTACTTGAAGTGTAGTGTCCAGAACTGGACACAGGAGTCCAGGTGAAGCTTCCCCAGTGCTGAATAGAGTGGAAGAATCGCTTCCCTTGATTTGCAAGAGGCCTTCCTCTTAATACAACCTAGTATGCCATGGCTCTTTTTTTGCAACAAGAGCGCACTGGCGGCTCATATGGTCTGCTGTAACCCCCAGGTCTTCCTACGCAGTACTGCACCGTAGCCAGTCATTCCCTACTCAGTGCATGCAGTTATTCTCTCTCAAGTACAGGACTCTGCACTTGTCCTTGTTGAATGCAGTCTGATTCATTGCAAACCACTTTCCCAGTCTGTTCAGGTGTAATTCTGGATCTTCGCCTTGCCCTCCAGAGTTCCTGCAACTCCACCCAACTTGATGTCATTCACAAATTTGTTAAGCGTTCACTCAAACCCATTGTCCAAATCTATTAATGAAGATGCCAGACCCAGGGACAGACCCTGGGGAGCCCCACTTGATACCTCCTCCCAACTAGACATTGACACTGTCTTCTACCTATTGAGCATGATCCAGCCAATTATTTTTCCAGCTTGTGGGTAGTCTGTGTATGTCAGAAGTTAGGGAATGGGGAAGATGGTGGGTTCACTGCTCGAAGGAAGTGAGTGATTCACAGAAGATTCAAAGAGAACACAGGTGTTACATACTTACTTGGTTTCAGTCTTCAGAGGGAAGACTGAAAGCATATACTCTTGCTTTGCTGCGCAGACTAGCACAATGAATGCAAACAAAGGGGAAAGTTTGCATCCATGCCTTTTGACTAAACTTTGAATTTAACTTAGTAGACTATGGGCTGACAGTCACCCCCAGGGCACTGAACAAATACTTGAAACCGTGTGGCAGATGGGCAAGACCCCAGACATCTGGAGAATGGGCCCAGGTTTTTAAAAGTGTCTGTTTTTGAAAAAAGAGAGGTCCCAAAGGCTACTGACTGCTCAGACGTTTGTCATCAAATTCTGGAAAGTTACTAAAGTAAACTTTACAAGTTGTGGGTCCAGTGCTGTTTCACATTTATGAAACACTTGATACAGGAATCGAGAATATATTGAATAAACTTGCAGACAACTCACAACCAGAGAAGGGCAGAAGCTTTCCAGACCAGGATCTGGGGTTGATTTTTTGTTTTTCTTGTTTTTTGTTTGGTGGATCGTAAACTTGGTATGGAGCAGCATCATGCTGATGGGACGATTGTATTCAGGACATGGGAGGTGATAGCACCATTTTACTGGGTCTATATCTAGAACATGGTATCTGCATTTTTAAGGAGTTTAGAAAGGCTACAAAGAGGAGTGATGAAGATAAAAGGATTGGAGGCATGCCACGTGAGGAAACTAGGTATGTTTGTTAGTTTGGAAAAAGGAGAAGGGAGCAGGGAGGGGCATAACTGATCTTCAAATATTTGTAAGGGTGTCATAAAGGAAAAGACTTTCACCCTTGCTGAAGAGAATAGGGCATTGAAGCAATGGGTTTGAACTACTGCAGAACTGATTTAGATCATATCTGAGGGAAAATTTGCTAACTGTTAAGTAGTTAGACAGTAAAACAAGCTGCCTGGGGAAACTGTGGAATTGCCTTTATTGGAGGTATTAAAGAAGAGGCTAGCTTGGGATTTAGGACCAGCACATCTGCTGTCTGTGGAGGGAGTTAACTGGATGGGCCTTGAGGTTCCTTGCAATCTGAAGGGTGCTTGCTTTAAGAGAGACTTTAATTTTAAAGACCTGTGTTAGCTTGCATACAACTGCTCTCTCTTTATGAGGGACAAGTATAATGAAGCCCCAGGGTGGATTGGTAGGTCCGATATTCTCTTGTCTTTCCAAGACCAAGTATGCGTGCATGTTTTTTATTAAAACGCTTAATCTACCACACCAACAAATCTTAGACCCTGAAACAAAAGGCTTGGTATCCCCTGCAGACTGCTACTGTTATCCCTTTACCTCTAGAGAACTAGTTACATGTGCAGTTCCTTTTGAATCTTGTTAAATTGACACATGTCCGCTGGGGAAGGTCCCTGGATGATGTCAGCTTGCAGCTTCAGTTTAAGCTAAACGGTTTTAAATTATCCCAGGAATAGGGTGGTAAATAATGCAGCTATGTCTGATGGTGTCATCTCGTATGGAATCAACACACAAAGCATGGATGAATTCGGAGATTTGGGCGGCTCAAATGGTTGATGTTCCCCTTACTTGTCTAATGTTTAAAGCACACAAAGTAGCAAACACCACAGAGGATGCAAATTACAGGTTTCTATTTAGTCTTGTATGAATATATGGATATTCAGTGAGGCTACAAAGTGACCAGAATCGGAGCTGATGACAAGAAATGAGCTCTTACGGTTCTAGTAAAACATGCAGTGCAGTTCAGCACGGTTTTGTGGAGGAAGTAGGTCTTTGAAACGGCATGCCTGGGGGATAGCAGACTCGCCTGTGCTTGGAATCCCTAAGGTGACATTTCATAGTTTCATAGTAGTTTGGGGTCAGAAGGGACCTAAATAGATCATCTAGTCTGACCCCCCGCCATTGGCCGGAGCACACGCTGGGATCACACGACCCCAGACAGGTGTTCATCCAACCTCTTTTTGAATTTACCCAAGGTAGGAGCCTAGGACCACTTCCCGAGGAAGTTGGTTCTAGATCCTAGCCACCCTAACAGTGAAATAGTGCTTCCTAATCTCTAGCCTGAACCTATTCTCCAGCAGCTTCTGGCCATTGTTCCTCGTCACCACAGGTGCCCCTGGGGGGAATAGGCCCCTTCCTATTTGCTGCTGATCTCCCCTAACGAGTTTGTAGGCAGCCACCAAATCTCCCCTCGGCCTCCGTTTGCTGAGGCTGAACAGATTCAGGTCCCTCAGCCTCTCCTCATAGGGCCTGCCCTGTTGCCCTCCAGCCAGGCGGATGGCCCTCCTCTGGACCCTCTCAAGGCAAGCCACATCCTTCTTAAAGTGCAGTGCCCAGAACTGGATGCAGTATTCCAGTTGAGGCCGGAGCAATGTTGCATAGAGGGGGACTATCACCTCTGGACTGGCTTGAGATGCATCTTTGGATGCACGACAAGGTGCGGTTTGCTTTGCTGGCTGCGGTCTGGCATTGGCGGTTCATGTTCATCTTGGAGTCAATGATGACTCCAAGATTGAAGATCTGCCTAAAAGATGCATGCTTTGACCTAGCTCCTGGGAGAAATTCTTTGAGACCTGTGTGTACAAGGGGGCAGGAGTTAAGGTGATCAGTCTCTTGGTCATCTTTTTCGTTGTGCATTGTTTGCATTGCTATCGGTATGCTCATACCAGGGGGGCAGCTCTTCACTAAGATGCCTGTAATGAAGTGTCATGCTTTTGCGGGGGGGCGGCTGGGTGCTTTTGGGTGGGTAGACATGGAGGGGGGGTGGTGTTTGTGAAAGCAGTGGTTCTCAACCTTTTTTGTACTAGGACCTATTTGTAAGCAATTGATGGCTTGTCCTGACCCCAGCTCCCAGAGTGTGGGGCAGAGGGGGTGTGTGGGGGGCATTGGTGGGGGGGCGCGGTTAAGACCAAAACGTTGGTGTAGTAGGTTAAGCGTTTTCCCAGTCTGCAAGGGAAAAGCCACGGTTTCCCACATTTTCCTCCTGTAAAGGAGACTCCATTTTTAAAGCTTGTTGATCCATTTTTAGAG
The DNA here is from genome assembly GCF_000455745.1 of Alligator sinensis. Taxonomy (NCBI): domain Eukaryota; kingdom Metazoa; phylum Chordata; order Crocodylia; family Alligatoridae; genus Alligator; species Alligator sinensis. Next base: position 116,441 of record NW_005842568.1, on the reverse strand, counting down.
TTTATTTGCGACCCTTTCATATATTGCGGACCGCTTCTGGGTCATGACCCACAGGTTGAGAAACTCCCTGAATATCCGGTTGCCTGTGGCTGAGTGCGCAATGTTAACTGGAGTGGAACGGTGCTCCGAGGTGGTAGAGCATCATTTTGAGAGGCTGGCTGCATCTTGCCCATATGCTCAGGACCAGGCTGAAGCAGGGTGTAGGCTTATGAAGCAGTTTTTCCTCCAGTGGAAATTGCCCTTGGCCTGGGGAGTGTCTTTCTGTACAGGTTGGAGTAGTTTGACTGCTGGTACTGTCTAGGCATGTTTTACGTGATTGATTCCCTGCTATTGGCAGTTTGATCCATTCTCTACCTGTGGTATGTATTTTAGTTTGGGGACTGAAAAAGTTGGCCAAACTAAAATCCTGCCTGATGCAGGGTTTCAGGTGAAATGTAATAGCCTGTGTTGCAGGAGGTTGGAATACATATCAGGTGTTCTTTAGGTTGTAACTTCTGTTAAACTGGTTGGTGAATGTTGCTGCAGAAAGTTAGGGTTACTTAAGAAGAAATTAAGCACTTACATGAGTGCAGTTATAATGATCAGTGTTAACCTGAAGTAGGATGTCTAATATCTATGCTTATAGCCACTATCTAGGTTTCATTTGGAGAGGAATGCATCATGGAAAAAGATATTCCTGGGTCCTTGAGTCTAGTCTCTTGTGTTGCTGATGATTTGTGGAATTGTGGGGCTTGTCAGGCTCCAAAATTAAGTAGTTTAATTAAGTAGTTTTGCTACTCTCCCTGGTGGGATCCTTCCCAACCATGATAAAATCAAACAACCTCCACATTTGCAAGCCAGATGAGCTTTTCCCCAAGGCCAGATAATCCAGTCATTTGACGGGAAGGGAAGAGATGGGGGGTGGATTTATTGTAGGACTTTTGCACCTACTTCTGAAGCACTGTTAGACTAGTTGAACCCCAGATCTGATCAGCACTGGGGTTCCTGAATTCTTGCTTTTTGGCAACAGACGTGCAGGTCCTTTTTAAAAAAACTTGGCAAAATTCTTCATTTTCTCTAAGGTAGCCTGGAAGACTCTAATTAGGAACTGGGGCCTCATTGTTTTCAGCATGAGAACTTTTTGCCTCCAGCTGCTTTTATCACTGATGCAAGAACAAACTTGTCAGCCTTCCACTTCCACTCTTCTCTAGTCTGGCAACTGAGCACGTCTCCTTCAGACCTGTGAGCTTGAGGTGGAAATGTAAATGTAAAATTTTTAAATAAGGAAGAAATACCTTCACAAGGGTTGAAAAACCTTCTCATTCCGTAATCAACATAGGAATACTTGATCAATGATTAAAAATTGGTCCCAAAACATGAGTCTGAAGCAAAGTGACAGAATGTGAATAACAACCCCTTGATCTTTTTTCCTTTGGTAGTTCAAGATTTTTGATTTCATGCAATGTCCACTGACATCTAATATCTCTTTTAGCTGTACTAAGTCTCTTCCAGATACCTTTAGTTGTTCTCAGTGGTTGTTTCTAGACTCCTTTGGTCGAAGTTCTTTTGCTCTGTACATTTCGACCACTTTGTAGAGATCGTAGTTCAGACACTACCACGTTTCACACTCATGAATATTATTCATCACATTTATGGTTCTGCATCACTGGGGAAGCTTGACTGTGTGACATTTTGCAGTGACTGCTGTAAATGTGTGTGGCTGGCAAGTAGTGCATGCATGTATTGGGAGACTGGTTGCAACCTTCCTATGCTTGGGGCAGACTTAAATAAGGGACTGTATGCTTCTGAGCAGGTTCGTGCTAGTGCCGTGATTCAGCCAACTCATGCAAAAGGTTGCGCCACATACTTTGTGTGCTGTTAATTTGTTGAACAGCCATTGTCAGTAGAGATTAGGAGCCCCAGGAATTTCTCCTTTGAGTTTGGGAGCATGTCGGCTGCAATTGGGTGGAGAAGGACCTAGTTGTATTAGTCATTCTGTAACTGAGCTAGCTGTTTGTGGCTGTGGAAAAGGCAAATGTGAAATTTAGGGTGCCCTGGAGGGGGAGAGGTGTTTTTGCTATTGTACAGGACACTTGCTGAGGGGAACTGATAAAGCTTGGCTGCTTTAGTATAGCAAAATGAGGGAGTAAAGGGGGGTACAGTTGCTGTCCAGATCCATCCAGAGTCAAATCTTGGGAGGGTAGGGGGTCAGAAAGGCTGTTAAAGCCATAGGACAATATCGGTACAAAACCCAATAAATAGAGTTTGAGTCTGAAAACCAGCAGAAAGTGACCTGGTTTTCCAGTGGGAATAGTGGGGCCAAAGGTGGTAAGGTAGCACCAGAGGACTGGAGTGGAAGCAGCCAGTCCTACTCTAGTCTCCAACACAAGAAGCAGATGCAGAGCTTGCCCCTTTAACTAAGGGAATTTCTGCTCCCTGTCTCTGGTGTAGAGACCTGACAAAATCTAGGTAATGGAAAAATTAGTCTTCACTCCACCCCATCGCCATTCTACTTCTTAACTCAGTAAGCAAGAGAGTAAGCTAACCTGACGCTTAGAAACTCTGGAATGCAGCGGGTGGCCACGGGGGGCCAAGTGATTCAAGAAATAACTGAAAGATGTTAATTAGGCATAGAGGGCAGTTGGATTATAGATGGAATGAGGGTTGGTGCACAGTGGGTAAGTGAGCTAACCTTTTTAGAAGACCATTATTTTCACTTGTTACAAGTGTAGTGGTTTAATCCTAATTTCCACCTGCAATGTCACATGTAGCCATGTGGTCATACCCAGTTGTACCTTAATTATACCTTGGAGAAGCAAAGAACTGGAAAGTAACTGCTTGCACATCAGGACTTAAGTGTACTCCAGACTGTGCGCTGAACTTTGCACAGATTGACCTCACGTAAGGAACACCTGAAGACTGGTGTTAACTTGTTTTTGTGAATCTCCCACTTCCTCAGTTTCCATGTAACTTGCTTTTTGTGGTTTTGTCAAGTCAGTAATGGAAGGTCTCCCAGGTAGGGATAAAGCTCAAGAGGTTGCAGCTGAATGAGTTGGGAAATAGGCCCTGTACATTTGGGGAAACTCGATGTAGTCTTCCAGTTCTTGAGGCAGACGTGGATGAGGAATTGCATGCCTTCAGTCAGGTTTGTGCTAGTGCAGCGGTTGGCGCAATGAATGCTAAAAAGTTGGTGGCTTTAATGGTTAAAACCTAAGAGAACATGAGACGCTGAAAAATTCTTGTCTGAGGAAGACAAATGAGCAAAGTATAATGCAGGAAGATTTATTCAGCACTTTGTAGCAGTGATTAAGCGTGACAGCTTTATAGTAGACAGGCTGCTAGTATAAAAGCATTAATATTACAATTTTTTGGTTGTTTTTTGTTTCTTTGCTTAAAAGCATTAAATTCATAAAGGTGAAATCTAGTCATTAGTGGGAGCATCTACACATTCATTGCATTTAATTTAATACATGTATAATCAAGTACTAAATAAATGCGCAGTAATCAGAGTTACTGCGTGGTAGCACTGGCAAACAAACACCTTTTTAGTGCTGCTGCTATGCAGTAGCCTAATAATACCGTGCAGTAGCATATCAGCACTGTCCATGCTGTGCCGTGCTACTGTGCAGTATTATTAGGCTACTGCGTAGTTGGCATCTTCTGTAGACATGCCCAGCGTTTCCTTTTTTCCTGTTTGCCTGCTGCTTTTGTGGGCATTTGAACAACAATACTGACCCCCGAGAGCCAGATCCTGTTCCATGTGTCATGTATTACAGGCATGTGATGCCCTAAGTGTGGTCCTATTCTGCCCAGCTTGAGTCCCTAAAGGAGATGAGTGGGTTTTCCTCCTCCTCCTCCTTGCTGCTTTTTGCAACTTAATCTTGAGCCGAAAGTGTGGTTGATTTCCAAAGTAGGTCCAATTAGTGATTTCTTGGGGACGGGATCTTATTTCAAGTGTAATAGTATCACACTTGGGTGCTTAAGTAGACTCCGGTGCTTAAAAGTTGGAATAAGAGCTGGCCCCAATGTCTTTTTCCACCTCCAGTCAAATTTTGTTTGCTGACGTTGGCATTTTAAAAACTATCCGATTCTCTGAGCGTGCTAAAACTTTCCTTTTGCACACAAGTATAAATTTGCCATTGCTTATTTCGGCATTTGTGCTTCAGAATCAAAGCATCTTGTGTTTCTAGGCCTTGGGGCTGCAGAAATAACCTGGGCTCTGTTTAAGGAAACAGGTGTAGGAATCAATGTAGTTCCTTAATAATTAGGGTTCAGATGTAGTTGTCTTTTAATGTAGCTTGCACATAGCTAATGTGGTGGTGTCAAGCTAGCTACAAGGAGCTGCTTACAAAGGTGTGACCCTTCTCAGTGGGGTGGTACCTTTTTGTTAACCTTTAATTAACATCCTTAACTATTTAACTCCTGACCAGTTTTTCAAAGCATCCAGTATTTGCATAGCTTTAGGCAAAATAGATTTTATCTTATACAGCATCTACATAATACAAACCATTGAACTTTGCTTGTCACTTGAATCCTCCAGCCTGTACTGTGTGGTTGAGCAACAGCCTATCCTTTAGAAAGAAAAGCTGAAACTCATCACAATTCTAAAATACCTCCAATGTTCCCATCTAACTAGAAACTGTCAAAACTTCTGCTGTTCCTGTGATGCCGTTAGTGCAATTATCTCACTGCAAAAATCTGCAGTAGGCAAGAGTCTAAGAATTCAGAAGGGATAAAATTGAATATTAGTACAGCCGTGTTTTGAGTGTGGTGCTTGTAAATGAGTACTATTTTATTTGTAACTACATGCGATGGATTACTAAGGCAGTCCTCCATACTGCAGGTAATGACACCCTAAACCAATCTATCTGTTTTAGAAGTAATAAGGTTTCTGCCCCCCATAGCTGAAAAGTCCCTCGAGACTTTCACTGTGCTGAAATTTCGCCAAATTTTATGCCTAATTTTTTTTTTTCATAGCTTGTGGACTCAATCAGCTGCTGTCAGGATTTGAATGTTACTGGCTGCCTCTGGCTCCCTCGATTTGGGGTGGCCAACTAAGAGCTCTGCCAGGATGCCATCTGTGATCCTATACTCTAAACCAGGCTTGTTCAACATATGGCCCGCGGGCCACCATGCGGCCCACCAAGCCATTTTCTCTGGCCCGCGATGCTGCAACGGGAAATGAATGTAAATGCTGTTTACTTTCGTTCCCGCCCCTTGTCCCTCCCCCAGCCCCTCAGCAGCTTCCTAATGGCTGCTGAAGGGCTTGGGAAGGGACAAGGTTCCCACACGCACCATGTCAGCTTGGCATTGCTGACGCTGTGCGGCTCCTCCCCTCCCCCCTCACTTCATGGTGTCCCTTCCTCGCCCCACCCCCTTCTTCATTTGCATGCCAGCTCCTCCCCTCTCCCACATTGCAGGGTTTCCATTCCTAGCCCTACCCCTCCTTTCCTCATTTGTATGCCGGCACCACCCTGCCCCTGTTCATGCCGGCCGTCTGTGTGGGCTGGAGCAGGTCGCGGTGTGGCAGGCAGGCACAGGGGGCGCAGATGCCGGCTCGGAGGGATGCTGCAGCTGGGCCTGCGGGAAATGCTGCTGCCGCTGCTGCTGTGGCTGTCGGGGCGGGAATCCAGTGCTACGCCTGCCTCCCCGCATCCCCTTGCATCCGCAGACATTGTGCTGGGGGTGGTGAGTTGCAGGCCCCGGGAAGGGAGGGACCCCTGCCACTTGGGCTCGGGCTCAGGCTGCTCCAGGGGAGAGAGCGCAGGGGGGTGTCTCTGCACTTCCTGCACCCCCCTGTAGAGTCCCCACATGTTCCCCTGGCTGCTGAGCCCAGGTGTGCAGGTGTGGGAGCATCCTTGAGGCAGCCCAGGTGGCAGAGAGGACACAGCGGGGTCAGGCGGCACCCCTTGACCCCTGCACTACCAGGCTGTGGCCGGACTGGACAGGCCGCGCGAGTGCTTACTCCTGCCAGCCCACTGGGTGATAAAAAGTTCATGATCTGGCCCCACATTCAAAAAGGTTGGACACCCCTGCTCTAAATGACCTCATTGTAGTAAAGAATGTATATATATGTATGTGTGTATGTATGTATAAAATTGTATTTTATGTATAATAAAGACCCCAGGCTTTGTTTCTTAGTAACAAAAGCTCGGCTAGGCTTTTAATGTCTACAAACAAGCCTAGACACTAGGGGCGCATGTACATGAGCAGCAAGGCTGCTCTATCAGCACGTTGGAGCAGGTTAATTGATTCTGCTGGAGCATGGTAATTACTGTGCTCCAGCAGACTCCAGCGTCTCATGTAGCAGTGTCCCCACACTTAAAAATGGTGGCGGGGGTGCTTTGTCTAAAAGTCATTCGAGTTTTCGATAAAGCACCTGCGCTGCCACTTTTTAGCATGGGGACACTGATACAAGAGACACTCCGGGCACTTTTAATTAGAGTAGCTTTGAGGCTGCTCTAATTAAAGCTTTCTTTCCCTCATGCCTGATCACGTGTATAAACGCCCTCGTACCCATGACCATTTGGTACAGGATGCTAGCTGGGTTATTTGCATGCATAGTACTAGCTTAAAACATAGCCCCCAGCTCAATACAAAATATTCAGAGTTCTCAGGCCACTTATGCATTGATCAAATCAACTTCTTGTTACATCACTCTCATCCCCTCGTTCTCACCAGTCACTAAAGACCTCATTCGCATCCTGGTCTCAACAGGTAGTGTGACCTTCTGCCACACAGGGGGACTTGTTCGCCAGGCTGCTCTGATCCCATTTTAGTGCCTTGGTCCAGTCTTATCCAGTGTTTTCCCTCTGTCGGCCTTCTGAGATGCAAAACTAACTTTCCCAGCACTTCCACTGAAACTGTAGATGTGCTGAAATGCGTCTGTTCTCAGACCTAGTGCTCATACTGTTACTAGGGCCTCTGATTTCTACACATGCTAATCAATCTCCTAATTAATCCCTACTCCCACAAGGCCTACAATGGCTAGTTTGGTTTCACACCAAACACCAATGTTGAGCTGAAATTAGTTCTTTTGCCTCCCAGGTGTGCTTGCTTTGGGTCTGTTCTAAAAAGCAGCTGAATCTTTTTCTGCCTTCATTTTGGGCTAAGTGAGCCAGCCTCTCCGTTACTTCCTCTGTACTTCTTCCATTTTGCACGACTTGATCTGCTGCACTGAAATACTGTGGAATTTGTGCCTTGCCTCAGTTCAGGTGAGGCTTAGTATAAACTATGATGAGTCCTGGGTATAATTTTGGCAGCAGATAGACATGTCATTGGCACTTTGGAAGTGCCACTTCTGACAGAGGAGTAAACTGGTGCTTTGGCCAAAGATGCACGAACAAAAGGGAAGGCCTCGGTGTATTTAACTGCCAATCCATGTGCAGCTGTCTTTGCAGTGTCACATGAAGATACCAACATTTCCTGGGCTTTTCATCCTATTAATAGAGAGTCAGCTCTCTGCACAACATGGCTGACTCCTTTAAGTGTTTCAGGGAGAAATGTACCCCAGAGTTTGCTGGACTTCACAAAAAGGTGGGCCTGCCCAATGACATTCTGCTCTTCAGGATGAGGAATAAACAGGTGAAAGAGGCAAGCCAAGGTGGTCAGATTCCCTTGCTGGAACAAAGATCCAGGGTGCAAGCAGCACAAAGCATTTCTACTGGAAAAAAGATGACCATTTCAAAGTAGCCATGGGGTACAAACCTGTCTTGGCTTACAGACAGTCCTGTTAGGCTTCAGAGATTTCAAATATAAATCCATAGTTGTGTGCCGGCATCTTCCAAGGGGGGCCCTGAGTCCATCCAGGGGTGTCTTGAGTCTAAAAAGGTTGAGAACCACTGCCCTAGACACTCCATTCTGACCTCAGGCTTCCTGTTCTCAGACAGCAAACTTTTTAAAAACCAATTTTGAACAGGAGCATATAGGACAAGAAATCATCCACAGACTGGATAGTGTTAAATATGGTTTAAACAGAGACTCTAGATTCTTATTCCATGACCCGACTTAGATTTTTATGATTCCTTTTGTTTCTCCAAGCACTGCCCCCTCTCTCCTCCTCTTCCTCCTCCTCCTCCTCCTCCCCCCTTCAGCCTGTGTATTTAGATCTCTCTCCTACACTGCTCTCAATATGTCCTTACATGGCATCTGATGAAGTGAACTCTAGCCTACGAAAGCTTATGCTATGTGTACGCATATATGTGTATGCCTCAGTTGGTCTGTAAGGTACAAATCTACCCTGCCTTCTATTAGACTTCAGCCTGACATGGCTAACTGTGTCTATATACTTGGCTCCTGCAAAGGGGGAACTGCACTGCATACAGAGGGGATGCTTTCTTTGCTGGTGACTTGTCTCTGTAGCAACCGTATTACTTTCTGCTACCTTTCCTGTGTGAGACGCATCTATGCTTCTATCCATGTATCCATAGCAAGCAGTCATTTTATTCTAGTGTTGTACAAAACTGCCATCTGCTGAAGTCTCAAGTTTACCTCTTGTTCTTGTCTTGCTTAATCCTCAGAATGTTTTTACCCCCTTCAATACAGAATTAGGGAGGCATAAGGAGGCTCTAAGCTAGCATTTTTCAACCCGTGGGTTGCAATCCAAAAGTGGGTTGCAAGAATATATGAAAGGGTTATAAACAAACTTTAAAAATGAGTCAACAAACTTAAAAAATGGGTTCTCCTTTTCAAGAAGAAAAACGTGGGAAATCGTGACTTTTCCCTTGCAGGCTGTCAGTTCCAGCCTGCAAGGGGCTGCTTGGGGGCCTCCCTCCCCCCCCCCCCCCTGCCCCCCCCTGTGGGGCTGGGACCTGGGCGTGGGAGGCAGTGGGTTGGCAGTGAGGGGCACTGGGTTGAGACTGGCCATTACAAATGGGTACTGGTACAAAAAAGGTTGAGAACCACTGCTCTAAGCATTGCTCCTCTTGGGGCAAACGTTGAGGAGGCAGATGAAGTGTGCAGGTTCATTACTACTTATCACAAGTGTCTGAGCTTCTAGACTGCATCCAGTAAAAACGACTTCGCCAAAACTTCTAGTAACAACAATGACTTCATGTGTTCAACAATGGAGCATAAGATTAAGTACAGACAGTCAAAAAGCCTGAAGCTGAATTGATTCAATCTTCACAGGTTAGTCTAAGCTGTGTAGCTTGAACCAAGAAGCAAGTGAACAGACATTCACTTTTGATTCCAGAAATGCAGCCACATGCCTACAATGGCGCAGGCCAGAAGCCAGGAGGCGCTAGAGCACACCTCCCTGCTTGGCTGGAGCAGAAAGCTTGGACCAAGGCTAGCCCGCCTGATGGGGGGGGGGACCAAGGCTGGCCCGCCTGAGGGGGGGGGGGGTGCGGGGGAAGTGAAAAGCATCCTGGGATGCTGGTGGACTGTGAGTTAACTTAAATCTGGAGGGGATTTGGGACAGAAGTTCAATAAACTGCTTTAACCTAAATCAGTTAAGTCTGATGCTACATCCATACAGGTTTATCTTAAACCAGTTTCAGCCATTTTGAAAGTGGTTTATGTGCCCTGAACTCCTGTGGTGTTACAGACTTGAACTGGTTTCCACTCACTACACAGACTTGTGTGTAATGTCTGTCCGTAGCCTAAGTGTCTTAGAGTTCTAGGCCATTTCCTAGTTTCACTTTTAGATCGCTTGTTGCAATATCAATCTGATATTGGTTCGGGATTGATTACAGGTATGTAACTGGATCAGGTTATTGGGTACAGGCTGAGAGCTCCTGCTCTCCCTTGAAGGGCCAACTTGAGCACTTGACTCCCAGGCCTGTTTGGGGCAGCAGTAGGCCGGCTTCTGCAAGGACTCTACCACCTTCTGCTTGCAAAGCTGCCTCTTTCCACAAGGCTGGGGTGGGATGGAGGATTGGGTGTTTTGACTTTGATCAGTTTGACCAGGGAGCAGCTAATGACATACATTTTTTAACTTAGTGCAGGGTTGTTGGATATCTGGAACCCAGAGTGTTTCTTTCATTATGCAGCCTGAAAGTACTCTTGCTCTTAAAACACAGTGCTCCAATTTCAGTACTTTTATTCTTCTAAGTGGGTCAGTGCACTTCCAGCAGTGACTCTTCTGTGTTCATATTTCTAAATCCATCTAATTGTTCTGTTAGACTTGACTAGAGACCCACGTTCATCATTGTTCAGAAATATTTAAGGGATGCTGTTTCTTCATATAGATGCATTTTAGTTGTAATCATAGATGTTTCTCGCTTCTTGAATATAAATTTTTTACTTAATTTCAAAGCATTTACTGCTCATTTTACAGACTATTTTCTATCTTACTTTATACCTCTCTTTTTTTAAAGTTAGCAAAAGGGATAAAATCATTGTCGGTCAGTTGATCACAGCTGCTTCCTGGTGGCTTGGAAACCTATTTGATTGGATTAGAATAAAGTACAAAAAAAGTGGTTTAACTAGCATTTTTCTGGTCAGTCAGTCAGTCTTTGTCCATGGGTTGGTGGATTCTACAATATTTATTTAAAACCATTTGGGAAACAACGTTTTATCCTGCTGAGCCTCCTGTCTTCCTGAATATCTCTGTTCTCTCTCCTTTTTTTTTCTGTCCATGCTTTTGATAGGAATGCTGAACATGCAGCTGCCTCTAAGAGGGAGAAGAAGGGTTCTTTTCTGAGTTTCCCTTTTAGTACATAAACTACAGTGAATGCTTGTGCATGATACCAACCCATACATGTAACTAAAAATTGCACGTTTCTATGGTATTTTGCCATGCAGCCGTAAATATGCATCAGAACTTACTGTCTATTCAATAACTGTTTGCTCTTTGCAGGGACACAGCAGGACAGGAGCGATTTCACACCATCACCACCTCCTACTACAGAGGCGCCATGGGAATTATGCTAGTGTATGACATCACTAATGCCAAAAGCTTTGAAAACATCAGCAAATGGCTCAGAAACATAGATGAGGTGAGCAGCTCTAACAATCTGTCCTCTGTCCTAACCATATCTGCTATATTATATAAGGATCCTGTATTCTGTTGAAT
>NW_005842568.1:98774-105435 GCF_000455745.1 Alligator sinensis | reverse complement strand
AACCCAAGTTTTGGAACTATAGCAATTGTTCCTTCCTTGATACTGCTACTAATAGTCCCTGTTTAAACCATACTTATTGCAGTCCAGGTTGTAGATGACTTCTTTAAGATGGTTTGGAGAGTGCTGATTGCATTCTTTCTTCAAAGAAGCTGAAGGGATTTTTTTCCTTGCTTAACACCCCCCCCCCCCCCCTTTTTTGGCATTAAAAACTGAGCATTCTCGACAGTCTTGTGCTGTGGCTAGATGGCTACTTCTGTATTAAGAAGTAGGTGTGCACTGCTAGAGATTTGGGGGGCTGATACAGATGGCTGATTTTTAAGGAGGCATATTGGCCGATACCGATCTGATTTCCGATACGGCTGTATGCAGCTGGTAAGTCCATTGTGGTGGAAGGGGAGGGGGGAGAGAAGGAGCATGAGGGGGCAGATCAATGCCTCCTATGGTGTGGGAGGGAGTGGGGCAGGTGCTACCCAGCTAGGGCGGGCGTGAGGCAAAGCTGTGGCTTGTCCGAGGTGTATGGGGGGGTGTCCCCAGACCTGTGTGGGGCGGGTGGGCTGCAGCTGCTGGCTGGAGCCAGGGCTGTACTGGGTTCTCCTTGGTAGAAGCTGGGTTCAGGGTGGGTGGCGGTGGTGCTGCGAGGGGACTATGCAAGGGGAGGAGGGAGGGTGGGGCTGCAGCCACCCCAGGTTTCACTGTAGCTGCTGCTTCCTGCCTGGCACAGCCCCAGCTGTTCCTGGCACGTGGGTGGAGGCAGTGGTTGAGCTGGGGCTGTGCCGGGGTGGCGGGCTACATTGAAATTTGGGGTGATGCCCCCTTGTAGCCCCCTCCCATTGCTGCTGCCCTCTGCCCCAAGCCCAGCCCCGGCTTCAGCCAGCAGCTGCAGTCTGCCCATTCTGCCCCGCACAGGTCCAGGGAGCACGCTGCCCCCCACCCCCGATGAGTCATGGCCTGCCCCTGCCCCACTCCCTTCTTCACCATGGGGGTATTGATCTGCCCCCTCACGCCCCTTCCCTCCCTCTTCCCCTTCCACCACACCAGACTTACCAGTTGGAGACAGCTGTCCAAGCTGCTGGGCTATGCTCCTCACTGCCTGTGTGCTGTGCTGCAGCTGTGCACACGCAGGGGTATTTATCAGCCACATGGGGCCCGTTTCCAGTGCAGCCAATTTTTTAAATATGTGCCGATCTGATATTGGACCAGTGTATCTGTGCACCTCTATTAAGAAGATGCCTGTCTGTTTTCATTACAGGAATATATCAACCGATAGGAAGCTTTGTAGAAGTATAAGCAGTTGAGAAATGAGGCACCAACCTGCAGAGAAACCTAAAATCTTTTAAATTCCTGGTAAATTCAGCCCTTGAGAGAGAATTCTCTTAAAGCAGTGCTGTCCAACTGGTAGCCCCTGCGCTGCATCTACCCCACAAGGGGTTAATGTGTAACCTGTGGCCTCTTGCCTGGTTTCCACTCCCCCCATTACTTTTGCATAGAGGGGAACAGTGAGTCTGCTGCCCACACCAAGACTGGAAGGTGTGGTCACTAGCTGCTTGGAAATTGGAGCACTGTGTTTTAAGAGCAGTCTTCAAAATCATCAGATAATTGAGTCGAGTATCTCCTTTCTCTAAGGTTCAGAGTTGCACCACGTGATCTTGGGTTCTTCACTGCTTCTCAGCAGTTTCTTCCCTCCCCATGCATCCCTCTACTCACACACACCTGTATAAAGCAGTTAAACTAAACTGCATTCTGGTGCACAGTATCAGATAAGGACTGTTTTTAAAGTTTTGGGGGAGGGAGGAGGGAAGCGAGAGACCTGAGGATATATCCAAGAAAGGGAAATAAGTCATTATGAAAGTTCATTTCCTAGTGGGAGGAGAATAAGAGAACAAATATGGGAGAAGTGGACAGTTGAGTGGGCATAGAAGAAACAGGAAATGGGTATTTAGGAAAATGTAGGGATAGATGCATTATGATGATCAGTTGTAAGGAAGGCCCTGTTGACTCTGAGACCAGTGGAAGCAAGATCCTTTGGATTCTAATATTGTTCATAAATCTGAAAAGTTAATGCAATCCACTTAAAATATTCTTTGTGATGGCTTTGATACTAAAGCAACATATGCTATTCCCACACTTTCAGATCTAAATTTAATCAGCGGTAGAAATCTGTGCTACACGGGTGCATTGCGGAAGCTGTTAGACTTGGTGCAGTCTGGGATATTTACTCTTTAGGAAGCAGTTTGCATTTGTGAAAGCTCATTAGTAGAGTCTTCTTGCTGAGCTGATCAGAAGTGAAATAATTAACAATACCAAGATTCCCATCTTCAGGTTCCATAGTTAACACTTCATTTCAATGAAGTATCAGCTTCTGCATTCATAGTTATTTCTGCCAGTTAGCATGCTCTGGAAGATTGACGACTTTGGTTCACATGGGGTCAGTGCTTTTCTGAAAGGCTTTTTTTTCTCAATCAAAGGTAAATTTTAAAGTATCTGGTCAAGAGCTTTAAATTCCAGAATGCAATTTTGTGGCAAGATGGCATTTCTGGAAGTACCATGAAACTTTCTGTGGCTAGTGAAGGCTTTACAGGCCTGGCATTGTGCAGGTGACCTTTGTTTTTAAAGGTGTCTGTTGGTGTTAGATAAACAGCAGTATGTGTGTTTAAGGAGTCACAGTCCTCATTGTACTTGGTCTTTAATCTCTGTCACCTAGTTTTCTCTTGCTTCCTATAATCTGCAGAAAAAAATCATCTGCTCATCAGGTGGCGATAGTCTTTCTGACCCATCTGCTATTGGTTTTATGATATCGGAAATAATATCAGATTATGTAGAGCACAAGTCTATTCATTATCACTACTTACCATTCACTATGAGGTAGTATTAAGGCTAATGAAACGAGCCAATTCAGATTACAAGACTTCAGGCTACTGGAAACGCTCACATTATCCACTAACTGGCGCTTTGTTCTGCTACTGCAGCACTGCTTTGCAAATCCTTGTGGACCAGTTTGACAGAACCGGTGCACGTTGTACTTAGTGTTTAAAGTGTTTCCCTAATAAAAGAAAATGTTTAATGAATAAACAGTGTTTAGTTATGTATTCTCTGTAGGGAGCATTAGTATTGTAATCTTGGAAACGTTCTGCCACAAATTCCCCCTGTTCTTACAGTACTTCTGAGTTTGAGCAATAGCCCTACGCTCACTTCATTTTTCTTTTCATGGTGCCCTTTGTTGCCCTGTTGCAGGTGCAGTGAAGCCAGGGCCTGCACAGGGAGGCAGGATTCAGACTAGCAACTTGCGGTGTCAGCACACCACAAACCAGTATGAGGCACAAAGCTGACACTTAATCTTGTTCCTATGAGTTCACAGTTGTCCTTGTGCTGTGGTGCTAAACACTTCATTTCCCTTTTTCAAGCACTACGAAAGAATCCAATCCATCAGTTTTACTAGATCTCCAGTGCCAGGTTTTTCTCTCTCTAGTGTTAGTTTTTTCCAAAGGCTTATCATATAAATGTTCCAAAGGCATATCATTTAAATCTTGCTCTCTAGCTGCTGATTGAAAGCTAACCATCTTTTTTGTATGTTAATGATTGAACTGTCTGCCCAGCCCCACATCTGTCACCTCCCCAAACGACTCAGGAATTTCTAGGACTTTAGGGTTGTGTGTATGTTCGTGTCGGGGGGTACTTAATGTTAACTGCTCATTTATTAGATTTAGATTTTGTGTAGGTTAGTTTGGATAGGGGTGATCCTGCCTCAGGCAGGGGGTTGGATGAGCTGACTCCGGAGGTCCCTTCCAGCCCAGCTTCTCTATGATTCTCTGATTTGACAGTTGTCATTTTACCTGGATAAATGCCATGCTTATACAAGGTATAATGGGCAAAGGGGGAGCCTAGGTAAACCAAAGGCAGTTGTATCACGCCTCTCTTTTGGGATAAGAGAGCTTTACTATTGGCAACCAGTTTGCCAACCCTTTATTGTGGGGTTTTCTTTATTCTTTGTTGTTTCTTCCCCTTCCTTAATGTTTTGGCCTTTTGAACACTAGCCCGGTCTTCATAAAGAAGTGCGTCTATTTGACAGTAACTCTGGCCCTTCTTAGCATGCGGTGGAAGGCTGAGTCTCTTCCTGGCTTGCTGAGCACTAGTCCTTGGAAAATGGGCTTCTCCATTCATCAGCTGTCATGCAGGAGAAAGATGAGAGACATGGCTCTTCTGTCGGGGTGGCAGGATTGCCTAAGTTGTAGTTTTCTCTGCTCTGTAAGCCCATCTGGATTCCTTATACAAAGCTGTCTTCTGAGGAATGTGCTGCTGTGCACAGTCTTCCTGAGCTGTAGCAAAGATGGGCCTTTACAGACAGGGACAAATACGAAGGTGAACAAGGTACGTACGTGTCTTGAATAGAAGTGAACGCATATATTTAGAGAGTTTTCATTTGGTCTTGTTTTAGCATGCCAATGAAGATGTTGAGAGGATGCTGTTAGGAAACAAGTGCGACATGGAAGATAAACGAGTTGTCCTTAAAGCAAAAGGAGAACAGGTGAGTGTCCCCCACCCCAGAACCGACTCGCTAAGGAAAACGTACCAGCATGGAGGAGGTTCTCTGCCAGTGGGTGAAGGTGAGGTGGAATGAAATCATTTAACCCACCTTTTGTAGAGCTGATGCCGTTGTATCACGTCGGAGTTGGGCTCCCAGCAGACCAATAACACTGGACTTATTAATGTTATACATAAACCCAGGATTTTGGGGGGATTTCCTGGAGCTGTATTTTATGAATAGTTGCCACCTGAAGCTGTCTACCTTTAGCATGAATAAAGTAGTGTGTTCTGGGCATCTAACATTCTCCTGTAAATTTTTGCTTTGGTCATTTGCCAAAGATATAGCCCCATATAATCCTGTTTTATCATGTGTCAAAACCTGCTTTTATGTGAGAGCATTAGATTATCTATCCTGTACCCTATCAGTTTTGCCAGTTAGTGTCTTTAAGTTCCTATTTGCCATACTGAAAACAAGTTGCAGTGTAACAATGAGGTTTATAATTGACCGGCACTATGATAACTGTGCAAAACTCTCTCTAATGCTAACCTTGTTCTGGCTTCTTTTTCTTTAATTTAGATTGCAAGGGAGCATGGTATTAGGTTTTTCGAAACTAGTGCAAAAGCAAATATAAACATTGAGAAGGCATTCCTCACATTAGCAGAAGACATTCTTCGAAAGGTAAGTGCCCATGGGATCTGGTCTCAGTTGATTTGCTTTAACGAGCACAACTTTCCTGAAATTAATCAAGTGCAGGTCAAAGCTAACAAGAACCACCTTTATCTGAAACATTGATTTTTTTTTTTTCCCTTTCCCTCCTATCTTTGTGCCCCCTTCCTTCCCCATTTTACAATTCGATGTACCACCTATAAGATGAGCTAATGCTTCTGAGGCCTAGAAACCCTTGTGTATTAATATTGTTGCTGAGCTCTTGGCAGGCCACCTAGTCTTACATGCCCCAAATTCATATGACTAGGTTTGGACATGAGAAGCAATTTCTTGTAGGACAGATTGGAATGGGTCTTGAAGGTTTTTTGCCACCTTGAGCACCGAGGGACATCAATCACCTTGGAATTATCTGGGTATATTATGTCTAATGAATTCCTGGCCGTTTCAGGAGCTTGAGACATTTGTTGGCATGTTGGTCTAGTTTTTTGTGCTGCGTAATTTAGAGTATTTTGCACTTTGTGGGATGAAATTCATTCTTTCCCAATGTAGATCAGGAGAGTCAGAATGCATCATTGCAGTCTTTTTGTGACCACTTGCATAACAGGCCATAAGACTTCCTGAATTCTTGTTTCAACTAGAATGTGTCTTAGAAAAAGACCTAGTTTTGACTCTCAGAGTATTCAGGGCTGGAGTATCTACCTGGACCAGTGGTGAGCAGCTCCAGTGGTTAATTTCCTCAGTTAAAACTTGCATCTCATTTCTAATGTGGCTGTTTAGTTTCAACTTTTAGCTTCTGGATCTTGTTATACCTTTGTCAGCCTGGAGGAACCGTCTGTTAGCCTGTTCCCATGATCAAGTCCTGCTGCTCGACCTGGTACTGGCTACTGGGAGTGACCTAGTCGGCGACCTAGTGATCGATGGGAAGCTGGGTGACAGCGACCATGAGCCCATGGGACGCCCATGCCCGCTACGGGACAGGGAAGTCCGGGTGAGGGTGATCCCCTGCCCTTCATTGATGCTAACTTCGTGAAGGAACATCTTGAGAAGCTTGATACCCTCAAGTCAGCCGGCCCTGACAATCTTCACCCCAGGGTACTCAAGGAGCTGGCGAGCATCATAGCCCAGCCTCTAGCACGGACCTTTGAAAACTCTTGGCGCTCTGGTGTAGTGCCCGAAGACTGGAAGAAGGCCAATGTGGTGCCTATCTTCAAGAAAGGGAGGAAAGTGGATCCGGCTAACTATAGGCCCATCAGCCTGACTTCTATCCCGGGGAAGATCTTAGAAAAGTTTATTAAAGAGGCCATCCTTAATGGACTGGCCGACGCCAACATCTTAAGGGATAGCCAGCACGGGTTTGTTGCGGGTAGGTCTTGCTTGACCAATCTCATTTCCTTCTACGACCAGGTGACCTATCACCTGGACAAGGGAGAAGAGATTGATGTCATATATCCTGACTTCAAAAAAGCCTTCGAT